>NC_091472.1:307723084-307913084 GCF_036971445.1 Narcine bancroftii
TATTAGTGACCTTGAGCCTGCCAGCTAACTTTTCCCCTGCCTCAGCTGGTGGTTTATGGGTTTACTCACGGTAAAGGAAGACTTAAGGAGGTGCAAGAGAGTTGAGAACTTCTGCTCCAGAGGGCTTGAGTATGAAAGAAAAACTGGTAGATGCTATTACGAGCATTGAAAATTTGCCTGAGCAACATTAGTAGACATGACCCGTCTTGGGAAGCCGGCTTACATATTCACACTGAACACAAAAAAGCCGGCTCCATGAGATATTTCACACTGCAAGCCAGCTTTCCAAAGCAAAGGAGGCAGGACGTTTATCGCACCAATGTCGACGTCAACTGTGACATAAAACGTACACGCCCAGAAGTGTCATTGCTGCCCACTCAAAATGGTGGTAGAACAGCAAATGCGTTGGATCGCCTTCTACATTCTGCACTGTCTTTGAACTCAATCCAAGCTGCTAAGCGTCATAATCAAAAGTTATTAAGTGATGTTGCAATCGTTAGTAAGCCATCTTCATACAATCGGAAACACAATTGACAATTTTGAATTTCCCGCACTTTCACCGTGGGCTGAAGACGTCATCACAACATCATCAGCCTTCCTGTTTCAACCTGGCAAGACGGATGTACCATCTTAGATTGGTCGTAGAGAATTACGTGGGCTGAAGACATCATCACAACATCATCAGCCTTCCTGTTTCAACCTGGCAAGACGGATGTACCATCTTAGATTGGTCGTAGAGAATTACGTGGGCTGAAGACGTCATCACAACATCATCAGCCTTCCTGTTTCAACCTGGCAAGACGGATGTACCATCTTAGATTGGTCGTAGAGAATTACGTGGGCTGAAGACGTCATCACAACATCATCAGCCTTCCTGTTTCAACCTGGCAAGACGGATGTACCATCTTAGATTGGTCGTAGAGAATTACGCTCCTCTGGTGGCCGTACCTGGCAGATCGAAGATGGTTGAGTTTGGAAGTTTGGACCTCCCCCAATCCACCTTCGATTTTTTTTAAACACAGAGCTCGAACGCAGATAAAATCCAGTTTTCAAGCTCTGTGTAAAAGGGGCTAGAGTTACACAGAACAAAAATGGCTCATTCAGTACATCACATGAATGAAGACCCTTGGTTTCATCTGCACCAATCCGAGGGACCCTCTTTCTTTCCCCCATAATTTCTTAGCTGACAAACTACCTTAATAGTAAAGGAAATCATAGGTGAACCAAGGAGCGGTGAAGTGCAATGGGTGGATGGAACCAGGTGGGGAGAAGGAGAAAGTTGAGAGAAAGAGGCAGGTGGGTGACAATTAGAAGCAGACAAAAAAAAGAGGCTAATGGAGCCAGGTGTTGGGAGTGCAGACAACACTTTCCTTCTTCTATATACCCTAATTCCAAAGTGTCATCTGCCAAAGTGTGAGCTGCGATATCCCAAATTTCTATCTCTTTAATCCAACAAATCAAACTCTGTGACTGTTACCTTATGTAGTTTTAATTTGTTGATTGAACGGATAAACATTTTGCATAGCTTCGCAACAAGACTTTCATAACAGTGAATAACAAATCATTTAAGATAGTTCTTTTCAGAAAGATCGTTCTTTAGATTCTAATTACTCAAAAGTTGTCATAACAAAAGCAATCGCTAAAGGCTGCTATAGAAATACAAAGATACAAAATTTAAAGAAAAATTTCTCGTGCTCACGCTTCCTTCACATCTTGTAGAAAGAGAGTAGGCAGTGAGTCTGGGTGGATATTATGACATATTACATAATACATCATACATGGTAACATTACAAATAATAGTTCTCTTAAAGAGACAGACACAAAATTAACTAAGAATCAAAAACAAGGTTTTAACCTTTATAGGGAGGGGAGGGTGACGATGGAGACAGCTGCAGAAGGGTGACAAATGAGGACACAAAGGTGGGCACTGCTGGAATCTAAGTCATGAGAAAGATAGTAATGAAGCCATTAAGAAATAAACGAATGGTCAAATGCAACCAGATAGAGATCCGGTAGAGGTGGGCTGACAGCGGAGGGGGGTGGGGTGGGAGTCAAGAGATCAGAGGTTGATGGAAAGAAGAAGTAGAGTGGGATGAACATTGGTGATGGGGACCTTGTGGGGGGTTTGGGAAAGGGAACAAAAATGGGAAGACTGAAAATTCCACGTTCATACCATCGTGCTATAGACTACCCAGGTTGAATTCTACTCCGCACTGGGCATCAGCCTGGCAGTGAAGAAGATAAACAGGGGACAGATAAATTGGGAATGGGAAGGGAGTTGAAATAGGCAGCAATCAGGAACTTGAGTGCGCCATTTTGGATGGAGCACAGGAACTCTGCAAACTAATCGCCTCAACTTTACTGCTTCTGAAAACTGGTTTCACAATGGAAATACAGAAACAATTTGAGCAGTGAGTTACCGAATTAAGACCCTGCAGTTTCTGATGGTTTGAGACAGATTGTTCTGTCAGTGCAGCTCATGGAAGTTAATCCACAGAATAGTTACAATTTCTCACAAATACGCTCATTTTCTCTTTAATATTTTTATTGGTCTTACACAAATAAACATATTGGTACAGAACATTTATGGAATATGCAATATTTCTGTTTATTTTGGAATGCCCATTTTGATGCAAGTTGGAACAGGAGTCTGGTTTTTGAGCGCACTTTTAATTGCTGAGTCAAGAGGACACAAATAAAATATATTGTATAGTTCATCATATAAATTGAGTCGTGCAACCCTAAAATATTTCTCAAAAAGGCAGGGGGGAGGTTGACTTATACACTGGATATACTTCTGAGACTTTAAATTTACCAAAAAAAAAGAGATTGATGTCAACTCGGCGTGTAAGTCGATGCTGGAAGCACCTCCCCACCGCTGGCGCCGCCGTTCCCCGACACCTCCCCACCGCTGGGCACCACCGTAACCACTCCTACCCTGAGGTCACCGTCATGGCTCCTGCCTGGTAGGCCGAGGTTCCTGCTCCCACCGGGATCACGATGTTGGCGCTCCAGCTCCATGGGCCATTGCTGCCTGATAGGCCGAGGTTTTTTTTAACTTATTTAATTTACAGCTTTGATACTTGCAATTGGGGCGTTTTAAAAAATTTTGGGTTGTCCCTGGGAGGCCCGGACAGGCTTAAAAATGCCAGTTATACCATAAAACCCTTAAAATTAGGCTGAAATAGAGGGGTCGACTTGTGCGCCAGTCAACTTATACGCTGAAATACTCAGTAATTGTGTTGTTAAAGGCGCAATCAGTTACGACCAGGGTGGTATTCCACATACGATAAACACCATCAGCGAATGCAATACATCATGAAGTCGGAAATCTTTAATTTTTAATTTTGCACTGTGAAGGAAACGGAATTCAGGACTCTTCCGATCCCCCCTTTTTATGCTATAGTTAATTAGAACAGCCATGGGGAATGAATGAAAAGTCCTCTAACATCTGTTTAAATCAACTCACTAGGCCTACTGATTACAACAGCTCATGAGGTTTTATGCCCCATCAGAGGTAGCAGAAATATGCTCTACCACAATCTGAGACCACATGGCCTGGCATATCGCTCCATTACTCTGACCATCCAGTCAGGAGATGAAGGCGATGAGTCCAGACAACATCATAGTACCTATGCTACAGAACACGCCACAGAGCTAGCCAAGCTGTTTTAGTGGAATCACATGTAAAATTATGGAGATTAAAGTTAAACGAGAAAGTCTGCTGTTATGAGCCCAGAGGACCCCAAAACCCAGCAGCAATAGAAATTCACCAGGACAAATAGTTACTTAAACAAAAGTTGCTTTTAATTATCTTTAAATATAAAAACGGGACCAAACTCTAACTTATTACTATTAACTTAACCTAAATTAACCTCCTCCTAATTCTAAGTATGTAATGTGTATGTAAGTTCAGAAAAGAGCTTTGGTTCACAGTCCAATCTCATTTCTCATTCCTCCAAGTTCACTGGTTGCAGGAAACTCTTATGCAGGGCACAGAATTTAACATTTATAAATTTCACCAGGCTTTGGTGCTTGAAAGGTAAATGATTACCGCTCAGGAAGTTTCTTGTCAGTTTTCAGAGAGAGATTCATTGCTCGTTGGACACCCACAACTAATCCCTTTCGATCAGCCACTTCAGTGTCTTGCTGAAGAAACCTTCTGCCTCAGGGTTCTCCAGATAATAACCTCTTTCTTTCAGGTCACCACAGAGTTCCTTTTTGTTTCCCCTATTTCAAGTGAAACATTAGGCAGCCAGTCCTCTCCTCTTGTATGGACCTCAAGGGGTTTGACCAGGCTGAACTAAGAACTCACAACCCATCTTCAAAATGGGGTATTTCCACAAGCTTGTCAGCTTGTCCTGTTCCAGTCCCAGCTGCTGCTGCTGAACTGTAGAACTGAATTCTCTCTCCCTGAGAAAACCACATGACCCTCTTAGAACAGCCAACTGCACTCAGACTGCAGCACCGGACCCAATCTTCTGAGTTTGTTTATTTGTTGCTTTGCAAAAGAAGAATCCATTACTCCACAGCATGTCCAATTAACACCTACTTGTGAAGCCCTTATAGGCATTCACAATTTTTTTAAAAGGCACCCGGAGCCTGGATGTCTGGTTTGAGCCAAGCTCTTGTATTTTAAATGAGATCTGTTTTGAAGTGCTTGTATGTGACCTACACTAAAAAAAAAACCTGCCACAATTGATCTCCTTTAAAACATATCTTATACACAATATAAAATATAACATAATCTGTCGCACTGCAGATGCTGTGATTGTAGAACAACACACAAGAGTTCACGAGAGACTCAGCAGGACACATGCAAGATCTAGAGGAAGTAAAGGGTAATCAACATTTCAGGTCTAATCCCTTTATGAAGATATGAACAAAAAGTAGCCAATCACCTGAATAAAAAGGTGAGGCTAGAGAGCAGGAAGGAAGGGGCAGGGGAGAAGTACGGGGTAACAGGTGAGAGATCACAGATGGATAGGGGTGTAAGGAGAACAGGAGAAAAAAAGCTGAGGTGAGGGGAAGGAGGTTACTCTCTGAATGGAGAGGGATGGGAAGTGGCTGGGTTGTGGGGGATGGACAGAATATTAGGTGTTCTTCCAATTTGCAGGTAGCCTCAGTGAGGCAGTCCATGATGCCACAGAGAGGCATGTTGGTGTGGGAATGGTGTGAGGAATTAAAGTGGTTGGCTACTGGCTGACATTGGCCACCAATGTCTCTGACATTGGTGCTTCTCCTGCACCTATGATGAGCTTGATAACTTTATGCTGCCAACTTTCTGCACTCTTTCTATCTCAGTGATATATTTTCTGTAGTTAGGTGACCAAAGCTGCACACAATATTCCAAATTTGGCCTCACCAATGACTTAAACAACTTTACCATAACATCCCAACTCCTGTACTCAATACTTGATTTATGAAGGCCAATATGCCTAAAACAATCTTTAAACACTGTCCACCTGTGACGCCAATTTCAGGGAATTACACATCTGTATTCCCAGATGTCTCTGTTCTACTGCATCCCTCAGTCCCCTACCATTTACCATGTCTGTCCTTTCTCGGATTGTCCTTCCAAAGTGCAATACTTCACACTTAACTGCATAAAATTCCATCTGCCATTTTTCAGCCCATTTTTCCAGCTGGTCCAGACCCCTCTGCAAGCTTTGGAAACCTTCTTAACAATGCCTCCAATCTTAGTGTCATCTGCAAACTTGCTGATCTAATTTACCACATAATCATCCAAATCATTGATATAGATGACAAACAACAATGGTTCCAGCTCCAATCCCTGGGGCACATCACTAGTCACAGGCCTCCAGTCTGATAAGCAATCATCCACCACTACCCTCCCCTTCAGCCACTGTCGAATCCAGTTCACTACTTCACTATGAATACTGAGCATCTGGACCTTCCTGACTAACCTCCCATGTGGGACCTTGTCAAAGGCCTTACTAAAGTCCATGTAGACAACATCGGCAGCCTTTCCTTTCTCAACATTTCTGGTTAACTCCTTGAAAAATTTTTATAAGAGTGGTTAAATATGACTTACCAAATAATTGTATATCCAATCACTTAGAACACCTTCAAATAAGTTCCCAATACTGACGTCAGGCTCACTGGCCTATAATTTCCAGGATTACTTTTGGAGTCTCTTTTAAACAACAGAATAATGCGAGCCATCCTCCAATCCTCTGGTACCTCACCTGTGACTAAGGACATTTTAAATATTTCTTTCAGGATCCCTGTAATTCTACACTAGCCTCCCTCAAGGTCTGAGGGAATATCTTGTTAGGCCCTGGGCAATTACCCACCCTTATTTACTTTAAGAAATCAAGAACTTCGTCCTCTTTGATCTCTCTAGGTTCCACGATCTCACTCCTTGTTTTCCTTACTTCCCATGACTCTGTCGGTTTCCTAAGTGAACACTGATGAAAATATCTTCCTTCTCTTTTGGCTCCATACAAAGCTGGCCACTCTGATCTTCAAGGGAACCAATTTTGCACTGTAGAAACCCTTAGGATTTTCCTTCACATTCTCTGCCAAAACAACCTCTTTTAACCTTCCTGATTTCTTTCTTGAGGATTTTCTTGCATTTTTATGCTCTTCAAGTACTTCATTTGCTCCATGTTGCCTCTATCCGCTATACATCTCTCTCTTCTTCCAATCCAGATCTCCAATATCCCTGACGGGAACATACAAATTCTGTACTCTCAAAATTTCACCTTTGAAGGCCCTCACTTACCTCCCACATTCTTGCTTGAAAACAACTTATCCCAATCCACGCTTTCTAGATCCTTTCTCATTTCCTCAAAATTTCTCTAATTAGAATCTCAACCCGAGGCCCAGTCCTATCCTCCTCCATAATTAACTTGATCACTGGACCCAAAATGTTCCCCTACACAAACCTCTGTCACCTGTCCTGTCTCGTTCCCCAATATAAGATCCAGTATTGCACTCTCTCTAGTTGGTACCTCTATTGTATTGATTTAGAAAACGTCCTTGAACACATTTGACAAACTCCAAGCCATCCAGCCCTTTTACAGTATGGGAGTCCCAGACAATATGTAGAAAATTAAAATCTCCTACTAATACAACTTTATGTTTCCTGCAGCTGTTTCATATCTCTGCAGATTTGCCCCTCCAATTCTCATTGACTATTGGGCGGTCTATAATACAACCCCGTGACCATGATCATACCTTTCCCATTCCTCAGCTCCACCCATATAGCCTTAGTAGACAAGCCCTCTGGTTTGTCCTGCCTGAGCATGGCTGTGATATTTTCCCTGATAAGCAATGCCACTCCTCCCCCTTTCAAGTCCCCCATTCTATAGTGTCTAAAGCAATGGAAGCCTGGAACATTGACCTGCCAGTTCTGCCCCTCCTGCAATCAAGTTTCACTAATGTTGACACCCAGAAATTTGAAGTTCTTGACCCTCTCCACTGCTACCTCTCGATGAGTACTGGTTCATGGTCTCCTCCTGAAGTCCACAATCATCTTCTTGCTTTGCTAACAGTGAGTGAAAGGTTGTTGGTGTAACACCATTTAACTAGCTGATTTATTCCCCTCCTATATACTTCCTCATGGCCAACTGTATTTCTGCCAACAACTGTGGTATAATTGGCAAATTTGTAGATAGCATTGGAATTGTGCGTTTCCGTACAGTCATGGGTGTAGAATTAGTATAGCAATGGGCTAAGCACATGTCCTAGAAGTCCGCCCGTGTTGATCATCAGTGAGATGGAGACATTGTTTCCAATTCATATTGACTGTGGTCTTCCAACAAGGAAATCAAGGATCCAGTTGCAGAGTGGGGTACCGAGGCCCAGGGTTTGGAGCTTGTTGACCAGCACTGAGGGAATAATGGTGCTGAAGGCTGAGCTGCAGTCTATGTTTGAGTGGTCATTGCGTAGGTGATCCAGAGCTGAGTGGACAGCCAGTAATATTGCGACTACCGTGGAACGATTGTGCAGTGGGTCCAATCCTTTACTTAGGTGTGTGTTGATTCTGGCCAAGACCAACCTCTCAAAGCATTTCATCACAGTGGATGTTGGTACTTCTGGGCGATAGTCAGTGAGGCAGCTCCCTCTGCTCTCCTTGATGCCCTCTGAAGCAACTGGGAACATCCAATTGCAGCAGTAAGAAGACTGAAAATGTTCGTAAACCCTCTGGCTAATTGATAGGCACTAGCTCCTGCCAGATGTTGTTCAATGAAAAGACCAAATACAAATAACTGATTTTGTCCAATGTGTTTTCTCAATCAACAGCAAAGTGTTTGAAGTGTTATCAAAGCCCTCTTAAGTGGCATCTACTCACCAATAACTGACTTGGGAATGCCCAGTTTAGGTTTCACAAGGGCCAATTACAAAGGGAAAACTTTTCAACGATTGGACTTGTTTGTCACACAAGAGAAGATGGTCACGTTTGTTAGGATCCACGTAAAATAATTGCAGGAGCTCCTCAGGTCTTTGTCCTGAGTGTAGTTAATTTCAGATGAGCATGGGTGGGGGGGGGGGCACAGTTGTAGAGGCAGGAGTTAATAGGTGGAGAAGGGAGGGAGGGCACAGCAGCAAGCAGGGGGAGGAGGAATGGATTGGTGAATAGAGAGGGAAGGGGTGGAGAGCTGAGAGAAAGAAGACAGGGGGAAGGAAAGAGGGGTGGGGTGGGGGAAAGAAAGCAGGCTAGCAGAAACCGGAGAAGTCGCTGTTAATGCCATCCAGCTGGAGAGTGCCCAGACGGAAAATCAGGTGTTGTTCCCCCAATTTATGGGTGATAAGCTCAGTCGGGGATATTTGGTGGTCTGTTGGTTTGTTATAAATGGTCTGCAGCAATGCAGCGAAGACCAACTTTATGGATTTAATACAGAAGTGAAACAAGGTTGTACATTTGGAAACAAAAACAAAAAAAACCTCAAAAAAATGTTCCCATGACAACAAAAACTCCATTGGCGGTCGGGGAAGGAACTGGAGCAAGCCTGCCCCCCCCTCCCCCCACCCCGGTAGTGTGTGAAGTTTGTTGGAGGAGATGAATAAAGGAAGACTTCATGTGGGGGTGAGTGGAGAAAGGTTGAGAAACTCTCATCTAGGGGACTGTGACAGGATTTCACACACCAGTAACCTTGACCACCAAGGACAAGAGCAGCAGGTGGGTGCCAACACCACCAATACATTGCAGAAACTCTGAAACTCTTTGACCCAACCGCACTGCGGGAATAACTTCTCCAAAAGGAATGCAGCAGATCAAGAAGGTGGTTCCATTAAGGAAAGATGATAAATGCTGGCCTTGCCAGAGACAGAATAAAGAAGAACATTCCTGATCACAAAGTGGAATTCCCTCTCTTCACTGTTCCATCGATATCAAATGTTCACCCTAACATCTTTACTTTACCACTGCACATTGATATTGTCTTTGCATCAAATGCTGCTTGAAATTCCAGTGCTTACCTCATGCCAGCTTCCTGCAAAACCAATTGCAGGGATCGTTGCTTAGGATAACCCGACCCATCTAACCATGGGAAAAACCCATGGATGTATGAAGGCAAATAAATGACCAATCACAGCTTCTGGCACTTACCAGTTAAAATAAGGCATGGAACACAAACCACACAGTGTTCCCTTTTAAATATTGCCCACCTAATGAAACAGCAAGGCCATCCTTTGTGTTGCCCTTAGTATTTCCTTTAATCTACCCATGTCTTGTCATTGCAATTAAGACCACTTTTTGGACACTGTGCAATGTTTCATCCGCATCCTGATGAGTTCCCACAAGAATCCTGCAAATCCTGTACCCCTCTTATCATAATGGTACATCAGTGCTTCTCCTCGTCAGTTAAAAGTTTCGCTATATTGGCTGTCCATTTCTCTCCATGGATGCTACCTGGTCTGCTCTGTTTCTCCAGCATCTCTGTTTACAGCTAAATAAAAATGACTCCCAAAGTGCTACTTAGCTAAATGCAACAGAATATAGCTAGGTTTCATAAGATCATGAAAATATTTAAAATGCCAACCATTATACATATCTCGCCAATTAGATCAAATGCAAGCAATCAATAACAACAACGTGCAATTTCCCCTATGATAAACGTGACAAAGTCCCCACAACGTAGGAACATGTGACATTTGCTCAGAAGTGCCTCCAGTTAACTCCGATTATCCAAAATCCTCAGTTATCTGGGATCTTTTTGGATCTGGAAGTGACGTCCGTTTAGCTCCGAAAAAAATTTCGGGTAATTGAGGATTTTAGAAAAATCAGAAATCCTCAGTTATCCGTAAAATTTAGAAGTCGAAGTTTCGCTTTGCCTCCGAATAATTTCCGATAAATGAGGATGTCTGAAACAATCAGAAATCCTCAGTTATCTGATTTTTTTTTTCCGGATCCGAACTGACACCACAGGTTGAAAACATTTTGGAATTTTGGAAAAACCTCTGAGTAGAATTTTGTTCAGGTTGTTTTTTTTAGCATGCTTAAAAAGCCTTCCCTTCTTGTTTGTTGTTGTTTATAAACCCTGTTACAAGTGATTTGCTGTTGCTACTGGGCTGTTTTTAAAAATTACCAGTTCTCCAAAAAAAAGTTTATCTGAAATGGGCCCATTTCAGATTATCGGAGTTGTCTGAATGCTTTTGAAGATCACTAGTGCTCATTTTAATTTTAAATTCTTTATCACTCGTAGTTAAATGAACTAATAAAAGACTCCAGAGTCTGCTTGAAGGTTTTCTTCTTGCAGTTCTGTTGTGAACATGCCAGTCGTATTGATATCAATGTTTTAACTGATGAAAATACGTGTTTGGAAGTGGCCAAGCATCCAATCCCCTTCATACTGAGTTTCCATCATACACTTGACTCAGAAGAGGCCATAAATGTGTCTTTGGCATCAAATTATGAATATTAAATTAGGGGCATAAAAACAGCATGATGCTATTAAAACAAAATTCTCCATATTTCTAACAACAATTCAAGTAACAACAGTGAAATATTCTTGGTTTCAGTTTATCAATTTCAATTTAATCAATTAAAAGTTTAAAAAAAACAGAAAATCGTTTAAGAGAGTCATAAACAACCTTGGCTGAAAAACCGTGTATTTAACAACAACATTTATGACAGACCAGAAATCACTTCTTACAATCTCTTTTCACACAGATTAATTTGCAAAAAGAATTAATGCTGTTAACCACAATGTCTACACAGCCTGCTCCTGGAGATAGTATAATTCTTTATTGATTATGGACACACAGATGCTCAGTCTTAAATCTAACTCCAATATTCTTTGTCTGTAGTCTCTCCATAGTGATAACTATTTTGCCTAGCGTACCTTTATATTTCTGGCACATGATTGTTTTATTTCAGTCTGACATTTATAAATTGGTTATGACCGTTTAAATGAGTCAGATGCATTTTTTCATAATCTAACTCAACACAGCACACACTTGAAATATTTCAAATGTATTTACAATTAAGCTAAATCAGTGGCATCCAACATGTATTTCACAAACATTTCCAATCAACCCAAAAGTTCGCTCTGTCAACTATAAGATTCAGAGCCAACTGTGAATTTACAGCACGTATCAAAAAGGAATTAATAGCAAGATAAACTAGTTACACACACAGACCATTTATTGCATCACATTTTATTTTAAAGTTCTCCACTGATCATTTTATGAGCTCACTTTTGCTGTTAATGTGCCACGCAATGTCTAATTGCCAAATAAAACATTTTAAGGGTAAAAACGTTTTCAGTGTTTTTTTTAAATTTCTTGCGATACATAGTGGAAAAATATATTTTAAAATGTACTCCCAAAGTGAACACAGCTTTTTGTCATATAAACCTGGCAAACTTGCCTTTCTTTCTTTCAAAACCACCTCCTCTCATACTCCGTTACTCGTTCAGTTTCTCTGAACGGCGGAGCAGGCTCGAAGGGTCGAATGACCTACTCCTGCTCCTATCTTCTATGTTAAAATTTTATCCGCATGAGAAGTCCACAGTTGTTGGGAGTTTTATGCTGCAGATTTTCAGCTATGTTGCAACGTGGTGGTTCAACAGAAATCAGAGAAATTGGTTGCACAGATGAATATAACGTCAACTGAACTCACATGATCTTAAGCTGGGCTTAAGATTTGTAACCTTCGGACTTAGAAGACTCCATTTACTGGGTACCAATATATGAATGAATCTGGGAGATAGAAAGAAAACAATTTTATTTCATTTTTTACTCACTGTGTTAAAATTTGGGAAAAGTCCAACCGCTGAGCCAGTGTCCACTGGAAAAGGGATGTATGATTTAATATCAATTGATGGCTGCATCATCAGGGTAGGTGTCCGCACAAATGCAGGAAGCGTGCTAGCATGGCATGTACTTCCTGTCATTGAAAAAAATAAAATGGATAACATTAATAAATGGAACAAAAAAAATTTGAATTCATCACATGAAATATTTTCCAGCTGATGAACTACATGAAACAAATAACTATTAATGCATGTGTCAGTTGAGAAGCAAAGCCCACACAATCATTTCCAAGCTGGAGCACCAGCATTTCCCTGCAGCCGTACAAGTTGACATTCAGAGGAGACAATATGGTGCGTGAGTCATCCTGGCAGGTAGAATGAGTGTGTGTCACCCTTCTCTGAACAAATTCTGTCGAGCTGAGGCAGCCGGTGGCGGGGGCAGCTACCTATTAAAACCAAACACTTCATGAAAGCAAAAGGTAGCCAATTGGTGCATTGAACTGAGTGGCTGCAAGGAGATTATGTAAAGAGCAAAAATAGAGGTCATTTTATCATTTAGCATGTTATTTGTTCACCACATACGGTGTTAAAACAGAATGTAATTTAAATAGCTTGTGAGGTACAACCATCACATTATGGGCACATCAACACCAGAAAATTAACTATAATATTTGCGTTGGCCAGTTCGCCTGCAAATACCACACTGTTCTCATTTTTTCCTCATAATTTCGAATAAAGATTGTTTTTACTTCAGAAGAACCTCACCAACTTTGTAACTCAATAAACTTGCACAGGAAGCTGGGTTCATTGAAATCTCATTCAATAAATTCTATTTGAACCCAACCAAGTGACATTCATGCATTTGGTCTTCAAAATATCTCCAGGCATTAAATTGTTCAATAACAATGAAATCGAATCACAATACTTATTCCCATTTGGCTCAAGTCAACTATAACATGAAATCATCGTAGATGGTTTGAAGGACAATAAACGATGGTGTGAAACTATTTTATAATAATCACAGAAATAAATTCTGGGCAGAGTAAATATAATTATTTATTCCATGAATAAATCTTGTTGAATTTGGGGATTTTGAAAACTAACCGTGAAATAAATTTTATCCAGCACTTTTGAGTTCAGAAACTATATGCCAAAAGCTGCCGTTCTGCCAAGCTTATTAAATATTCAAAGTTCAAAGAGCATCTGGACTGGGTAAGTGTTGGGACCACTGAAGCACGATCAATTACACAAAGCCCAAAGTTGCCGAGACTGAAGGTTTTTATTTACAAGAGATGGACAGCATCCCTGTGTTGGTCGCTCACACTGACCTGGGGGCAGGCTTATGGCATGACAGCCTTTATGGGGAAGAAAGAGGGAGGGGTCATGAGCCGGCCAGTGAGAGTAGGGTCAACAGGAAAGGTCATGTAATTTACATGTGGCAAATATGTAGAATAGTGGTTTCACCACATTCACCCCCTGTTTTTAAAAAGAACATCCCAGGGGGTGTGGTGTGGTTAACCGCACCTCAGAAGTTCAATCTGTCCGGCGGTCTTCTTTGGCGTTGTGACTGGCGAGTGCCCATCCAGAGGTCCGTAGAGGTCTCCACTGGTTTCAGCTGGTCCATCCCTTGGCAGAGTCAGGTGGGGGGGGGGCATGTGCGTTGACCGTCAGCTTGGCAGGAGTGGTGAGCATTGGGAAGTTGGGCCCTGGAGAGGTGGGGGGGGGGAGGGTGAGCATACCTGTCAGCTGGTTGGGGGGTCCAGAGGCTCACGTGTGTGCCAGGTCCCGGAGAGACACTGTGGCCTCGCATCCATCTGAGAATTCCACGTAGGCAATACTGTGGGTTCAGGTGGAACAGCTGGACCCTCTCGACCAGAGGGTCAGACTTATGTGTCCTTATGTGCCTACTGAGTAATACCAGCCCCGGGGACGTCAGCCAGGTAGGTAAGATGGTTCCTGATGCCAATCTCCTAGGGAATGTTAACAGTCTCTCATGAGGTGTCTCGTTGGTAGCCGTACATAGGAGGGACTGGATAGCATACATAGAAGGAACCTGATAGCGTAGAGCACCTCTGGGGGAAACCTCTTGCCAGTGGGGGATGGGGAAGCCCTTGGACCTTAAAGCCAGTAGTATTGCCTTCCAGACCATACTGTTCTCCCACTCCACTTGGCCAATCCCTTTGGGATTATAACTGGTGGTCCAGCTAGAGGTGATGCAAATATTGACGCAGCTCGTCGCTCATGAACGATGAACCCCTATCCCTGTGGATATGTAGTGGGATATCCGAAAATGGTGAACAGGTTGTTCAGAGCCTTTATGATGGTAGCTGTAGTCATGTCCAGGCAGGGGATGGCAAAGAGGAATCGCAGTACTCATTGATGATTTGATGAAATACACCTACTGGTTTGTGGAGGGTAGGGGCTCTTTGAAGTCCATACTTAGACCCTCAAAGGGGCAAGTGGCCTTGATCAGGTGTGACCGATTGGGCTGGTTGAAGCACGGTTTGCATTCTGCGCAGACCTGGCAATTTCTGGTCAGCATCCTGATGTCCTTGATGGAGTAGGGGAGATTACGGGCCTTGATGAAGTAGGAAAAAAATGTATGATCTTGGGGTGGCGGAGGTTGTCGTGCAGTGCCTGCAGGTGATCCATTTGTGCACAGGCACAAGTTCCCTGAGACAGGGCATCTGAGGGCTCGTTGAGCTTTCCGGGCCGGAACAGTATGTCATAATTGGAGGTGGAGAGCTCAATGCTCCACCTCAGGATTTTATCGTTTTTGATTTCATCCCACTGCTGGTTGTTAAACATAAAGGCATCTGCCCAGTGGTCAGTCAGCAGGGTAAAATGCTTACTGGCAAGATAATGTTTCCAGTGCTGTACCGCTTTATTGAAAGACTGGGTCTCGTTTCTCAATGGAGGAGTGCCGGATCTTGTGGCCCTGGAGGGTGCATGAAAAAACGCTACGGGCCTGCCCACCTAGTTAAATGTGGAGTCACGAGCCGGCCAGTGAGAGCAGGGTCAGCCAGGAAAGGTCATGACATTTACATGTGGCAAATGTATACGACAGTGGTTTCACCAGGTCCACCGCTCTACCTCATTGTCCAGTAAGGTTTGAAATTTGAGAACCAATGGGGGACTGAAAAGGCAACTAAATTCAAGACAAGCAGACACTGAAAGAAACAGGCAAATGAAGATAGGATGGAGGGAAAAGGAAGAGGCAGGTTCAGTAAGAAACAAGATTTATAAGCAATTTACTACTTAGCTTTTGCTTCGGACATGAATGAGATCTAAAAATGTAAACTGCTCTGTTTTTGTGACCTACTGGATGATCAATTGTTACATTTATAAAGATGGATGTATTTTTAATTACCAACCTGAACTTTCAGCTGCTTTTAGTAGACAATTAGTTAGCAAATTCAGCGTGGAATTCAAAATAAGTGAAATATTAATCCTAGATTACAGTTTGGGAACAGTCACAACAGCTTAATCAGCTGAGCTGCACAAAGTTTGCAGCCACTCTGAGGATTCATCGTTTGCATCATAGCTGTTAAGCTCTTGAATTGCAAAATAACGTGCTCATTAATGAATCCGTTTTAAACCAGCAATCTAATACAGTAATTCTTTATAAATTTTGCTGCAGGTTTTTCAGGTGCTTCATTTTTTCCAAAGTTTTACAGCTGAGAAAACAATTGAACCCATCTTGTCTGGTGGCTCCCGAAAGAGGGAAGACTGACCACATTTCTTTCACCCAAAACAACCCATTTCAATTCCCCACCCCATGTCCATGCTGACATCTCTCTCCCTGGTCTCATTCACAGCCAGAATGAGGCCCCTGCAAAGGCCTTCACGTCGACTTTAATTTTTAAATTTAGACATACAGCACGGTAACGGGGCCACTTCGGCCCACGAGTCCATGCCGTCTGATTTACACCCAATTAACCTACACCCACCCCCTCCTTTGTACACTTCAAACGGTGGGAGGAAACTGGTGCCCCTGGGGAAAACTCTCACAGACAGGGAAAACGTACAAACTCCTTACGGACAGTGAAGAGTTCAAACCCCGGTCCCCATTGCTGGCACTGACCGCTGCACCAACCGTGCCTCGTCCAGTTTCTGGTAGCCCCTACCCCATTCCCCTCTATCCTGCTTCTCCTTTCCTCCAGCTCTCTCTCTCTCTCTCTCTCTCTTTCCTTTCTGCCTCTTTTTTTCCAGCCTTGAGCAATTCTCCCCTGTCCTCCTGTCAATGACCAATTATCACCCTTTATCTGTGGGCCTGCTTTCCTCCCCAGCTTTATCTTTCCTTCTCCCCACCCTTTTAATTTAGGGACCTGCCTGCTTTTCACATGATATATCTTAATATATATAATACACACACACACACACACACACACACACACACACACACACACACACACACACACACACACACACACACACACACACACACACACACACACATATCTGCCCGTGCTATATCTTTACCTCCTGTGGCCGCTGCAAGACCCACAAAGTTCCTCCAGCATTTCCATGTTTTTACCATATTCTATCCCACAGATTATTCAAGACCTTCCTTTTACAATGAATTGAAAATTTTACTTTTGACTGTTAATTCTGAAAGATCATTTGAATTTCACAACAAAGTAAATCTTCAAACCAAATGTAATTTCTACGGTTCTGCCTGCAAGTAATTGATTTACTGAGCAATTGTTTTTCACCTGATATGTCTAGAATTGTTTATTTTGTGAACATTTCAGTCAAATGAAACAATAAGCGTGGTGAAGCAATTTTGCACATATAACTGCCGTTTTATTTAGCGCTATTAAACCACGCATCACCTAGCACTTGCTTGTATTTTCAAATCCATTGTATCAATTAGAGTTCACATTAAAGTAGTCTAGTCTTGTCCGTGAACTACTCTTTGCAGATGATGCCGCTTTAGTTGCCCATACAGAGCCAGCTCTTCAGCGCTTGACGTCCTGCTTTGCGGAAACTGCCAAAATGTTTGGCCTGGAAGTCAGCCTGAAGAAAACTGAGGTCCTCCATCAGCCAGCTCCCCACCATGACTACCAGCCCCCCCACATCTCCATCGGGCACACAAAACTCAAAACGGTCAACCAGTTTACCTATCTCGGCTGCACCATTTCATCAGATGCAAGGATCGACAATGAGATAGACAACAGACTCGCCAAGGCAAATAGCGCCTTTGGAAGACTACACAAAAGAGTCTGGAAAAACAACCAACTGAAAAACCTCACAAAGATAAGCGTATACAGAGCCGTTGTCATACCCACACTCCTGTTCGGCTCCGCATCATGGGTCCTCTACCGGCACCACCTACGGCTCCTAGAACGCTTCCACCAGCGTTGTCTCCGCTCCATCCTCAACATCCATTGGAGCGCTTACACCCCTAACGTCGAAGTACTCGAGATGGCAGAGGTCGACAGCATCGAGTCCACGCTGCTGAAGATCCAGCTGCGCTGGATGGGTCACGTCTCCAGAATGGAGGACCATCGCCTTCCCAAGATCGTGTTATATGGCGAGCTCTCCACTGGCCACCGTGACAGAGGTGCACCAAAGAAGAGGTACAAGGACTGCCTAAAGAAATCTCTTGGTGCCTGCCACATTGACCACCGCCAGTGGGCTGATAACGCCTCAAACCGTGCATCTTGGCGCCTCACAGTTTGGCGGGCAGCAACCTCCTTTGAAGAAGACCGCAGAGCCCACCTCACTGACAAAAGGCAAAGGAGGAAAAACCCAACACCCAACCCCAACCAACCAATTTTCCCCTGCAACCGCTGCAACCGTGTCTGCCTGTCCCGCATCGGACTTGTCAGCCACAAACAAGCCTGCAGCTGACGTGGACTTTTTACCCTCCATAAATCTTTGTCCGCGAAGCCAAGCCAAAGAAGAAGAGATAAATTGTGCTCCATTTCCATTTTAGAGTAGGAAACACAGAGGGTGATGGAGGCAGATAACCTTGCGTAAACCCTCCCCTCCCCAAAGATACTGCATTGGGTAATGTGCTTGCTGAGGTTGGGGGGGAAAGAAAAAGAAATCAATCGATTACTCCAGCTTGACGAACCTTTCTTTCCACAGCAAATCCCTTGGTGTTATCAGGTCCCTTTGGCTGGCGAAGTACAACCAATTTTGGAGCACTTACACCATCCAAGGTGATTCTCTTCAGACGATGTACTAAACGGTCAGGACGTGGAGCCGCCACAGGTTTGGGACCTTCACTAACACGGAATACATTGAAGGCACTACATTTTCCTGTACACTGAATTAAAATGACAGAAAACTCTACTTCATCTCCAGGCTGCAACTCCACACCATGCCATTCTTAACCGGTTTTTGGCTATGGCCCCCTGCTCAAAATTTATGGGCCTCCTTCCCTGACATGCAGTTATCAGCCCCTTTCACACTTGCCTGTGATCCCAGGAATCGAACGCCAATCGGCCTTTAAAGTGTGAAAGCAAAATCTGCTCATCGCTGGCATCAGATGACATCATCCCACGCTGGGGATTGCCAGCCTTGACCCCTAGTACAATCTATAGACGCTGGTGTTGAGATGAGGCAAAGTGAAACGGGCAGCCACGTTGCAGACATTAAAGGTAGAACAGACCAAATGCCAGGGATAAACTCTTGTCCCGGTTAGGAGTGGTCTAGTGTGAAAGGCCAAACCCCCACTCCTATCCCGGACACTGAACGGCCGATTTACTGGGAAGCCAGTGTGAAAGGTGTTATATTTAGTTGGTTTCTTCCAAACTTCTCTCCTACTGACTACATAAAAAATATTTTTAAAATTATGTTACATAAGGTGAAAATAAAACAAAGCTTTTTTTTCTCTTTATGTAACAACTGTGACCTGTGATATATAAAAAAAGCAAAACAAATAGGAATTATTATTATTAATTTACTATTATATTGTGGCCACTGGAATTGCAGTGGACATGATGAAGAAACCACACAAGGTGTTTCTCGAGTGAATTAAATATATTTACTCTTCATCACCCGTGCAACCTTTTAAAAGCCAGAATTAGGCACTCAACACGCGCTGACCTCATCACGCACTGACGTCACATGGCTGGTTTGATGCCTCCTAGGAGATGTAGTGCCACCATAGCATCACTACAATATGATTATTATACGGTGAATGCTCAAAGGGCATCAGGCCCTGATGGCATACCTGGCAGGGTACTGCAAATCTGTGCCCACCAACTGGCCGGAGTCTCTCACTGCTGCAGTCGGGAGGTTCTCACCTGCTTCAATCATACCACTGTCCAAGAAAAACAGAGCGAGCTGCCTCAGTGATTATTGCCCAGTGGTACTGTAATGAAATGCTTTGAGAGGCTGGTCATGGCGAGAAATAACTCGTACCAAAATAAAGACCTGAACCCACTGCAATTTTCCTATTACTATAATCACTCCACAGCAGTGGCTGTCTACTCAGCTCTAGACAACAGCAACGCGTACATCAGGGTGCTCTTCATTGACTGCACCTCAGCTTTCAACATCATCTATCCTTCAGTATTCAACAGCAAGCTTCAAAATCTGGGCCCCTGCACCTCCATCTGCAACTGGATCCTTGACTTTCTCATCAGAAGACCACACTCATTGCAAATTGGTATCAATTTGACAATCAGCACAGGAGCAGGGCTTAGCCCACTGCTCTACTCTCCCCACGCCCATGACTGTGTGGCAGAGTCACATTGAGGAAGTGTACAGGAGTGAGATAGATCAGTTAGTTGAGTGGTGCAACAACATTGCAATCGACATTGGCAAAACTAAGGAACTGATTGTGCACTTCACAAAGAAAAAAAACACAAAGAAGTCCTCATTGAGGGGTCAGCAGTGGAAAAGGTCATGAACTTCAAATTCCTGGGTGTCAACATCTTTGAACAGGGGTCTCAAACTCAATTTACCCGGGGGCCGCTGGAGGTAGAGTCTGGGTGAGGCTGGGCCGCATCAGGTTTTCCACAAGAAAAGCTCTTACAAAAACATTCCAATGTTATCAAATGTCTTTATTTTTAATTTTTAACACAAAATAAGATGAAAAAATAAATAAATTAACAATTTATAAGAAAAAAAATAAAATCAATCAGTAATAAATAAAATGAAAATAATAATAATACAGCAGATAGAGAAGACGAAGAAACCACATCTAGTTGCTGACTGGAGAAATTTAATTATTATTATTCAGATTCAAATGTCTGTATTAACAGCTCTTTAACTTTCTGAACATGAATGGAACATTGAACATAAACTGTTATGAACATGTCTTCTTCTGCCGACTTCTTACTGCTAGAGATCTGGCAGCGCTTCCTCTCGCATAGCCGAGCCACAACTTCCAGGTTCAGACTGGACGCCGAAGCGCGTGAAGCGGGAGCGGCCGCGGAAATTGCGTATGTGCCGCGTGCATATAATGACAAATAGAAAATGCACACAAATATGCTTATATTCACAATAAGCCCAGCCGATGTCCCGCCCCCGAGAGCAATATACCCCACCGTGATTGGTAGGTTCGTTCAGCTCCGCACACAACACTGAAAAGTGCCAATGATATCAAACTCGCGGGCCGCACTAACATTAAACTTTCATATTAAGGCGGGGCCACAAACTATCATCCCGAGGGCCGCAGTTGGCCCGCGGGCTGCAAGCTTGAGACCCCTGTCTTTGAATATCTATCCTGGGGTCTTCATGCTGATGGCATCATGAAGAAGACTTTGAAAAGAGTTTGAGGAGATTTGCCACGTCACCAAAGACTCTTGCAATTTTCTACAGGTGTATTATAGAGAGCATTCTGACTGGTTGCATCACTGTCTAGTATGGAGGTGCCAATGCCCAGGACAGGAAAAGGTTAAAGAGAGTTGTGAACATTGCCAGTGCCATCATTGACCTTAGTCTTCACTCCATTAAGGACATGGGCAAGAGGCAGTGGATCAAGAAAGCAGCCTGAATCATCAAGGACTCTCACCACCCAGGCAATGGCTTCTTCTCTCTGCTAACATCAGGAAGGAAGTACAGGAGCCTGAGGACGAACACCCAACAGTACAAAAACAGCTTTTTTTCTCCACCATCACACTTCTGAATGGACAATGAGCGACAGACATAACCACACTTTTTCTCTTCTTTTGCTCAAATTTTATCTTTTTTTAAAAAGCAATTTATAGCAATTTTTGCACCTCTAATGAGAACATTAGAACATAAGAAATAGGAGCAGAAGTCGGCCATCCAGCCCGTTGAGCCTGCTCCACCATTCAATGAGATTACGATGATTGGCTCATCTCCACCTACCTGCCTTTTCCCTTAATATCCTTTAATTTCCCCTACTTTGTAAAAATCTATCCAACCTTGTCTAAAATATATTTACTGAAGTCATTTCCACTGCTTCAATGGGTAGCAAATTCCTGAGGTTCACCACCTTCTGGGAAAAGCAGTTCCTCCTCATCTCCATTCTGAATCTACTACCCTGAATCTTTAGGCTATGTCCCCTTATTCTAGTCTCCCCCATCAATGGAAACAACCTAACTACCTCTATCTTATCTATGCCTTTCATAATTTTATACATTTCTTTCAGATCCCCTTTCATTCTTCTAAATTCCAGCAAGTACAATGACTCAATCTCTCCCATTGGCCAAGCCCTTCATCTCTGGAATCAACCTGGTGAACCTCTGCTGCACCACCTCTAAAGCCAGTACATTCATCCTCAAGACAGGAGATCAGAACTGCATGCAGCTCTCCAGATGCAGCCTCACCAATACCCTGTACATTTGCCACATAACCTCCATGCTCCTAAATCCAATCCCTCTAGCTTTCTTGATCTTGCAAACCAACCTTTAGCAATTCATGCAGCGAGACTTGGGTGTCGGTGTGCATCAGTCATTGAAAGTGGGCACACATGTAGGGCAGGCAGTGAGGAAGGCGAATGGTATGTTGGCATTCATAGCAAGAGGATTTGAGTAAAGGAGCAGGGAGATCCTACTGCAGCTGGACAGGGCCTTGGTGAGACCACACCTAGAATACTGTGTCCAGTTTTGGTCTCCTTATCTGAAGGAGGACATCCTCACCATGGAGGGGGTGCAGAGAAGGTTCACTAGATTAATACCAGGAATGGAAGGACTTGCATATGAAGAAAGGTTGGATCGACTAGTCTTGTATTTGCTGGAATTTAGAAGATTGAGAAGGGGGATCTTATAGAAACATATAAAATTCTTAAAGGATTAGACAGACGATGCAGGAAGGTTGTATTCAACTCTGGGAAAAACCAGGACAGGGGTCATAGTTTAAGGATAAGGGGGAAGTCTTTTAGGACTGAGATGAGAAAAAAATTCTTCTCTCAGAGAGTGGTAAATCTGTGAAATTCTTTGCCACAGGAAGTAGTTGAAGCCAGTTCTTTATCAATATTTAAGAGGAGGTTAGATTTAGCCCTTATGGCTTAGGGGATCAGAGGGTACAGGGGAGATGGTAGGTTCTGAGTAGATGATCAGCTATGATTATTAGGAATGCTGATGTAGGCTTGAAGGGCCAAATGGCTCACTCCTATACCTATGTTTCTAAACAGTCCCAAGACCTTCTGCAAGGCAGCATGGTGCAATCGCTTGCCATTGAAATAATAACCTGATCTTCTATTTTTCCTTCCAAAGTGGATAACCCCACATTTTCCAACATTATCCTTCATCTGCCATACCCTTGCCCACTCACTTTACCAATCTATATCCCTCTGCAGACTCTCCATAACCTCGGCACCATTTGCCTTTCCAGTTAATTTAGTGGCATCAGCAAACTTAGATGCAGTACACTCTGTCCCCTCTTCCAGATCATTAATATATATCGTGAACAGCTGAGGGCCCAGCTATGGCTAAACAATAAATTTTGTGACACATGCTCAGGACAATAAATTCTTATTCTGATTAGGAAAGAAAACATGAACATACATATTACAAAAAAATGAAAAAAAAAAGATTCTTCGTGTACAAACACAATGAGTCACGAGGGAACCTTCAGCATAAACTCTAGGATGTGAAAAGAACTTTAAAAAATAATTCTTATAAAATGAAAATTTTTTTGAGATCCTTGAACATGAAGTTCCTGTGCAAGACTTTTGATGCCAGGCTCCATTCTGGGTAGTGGTAGTCTTGTTGTGAAGTCAAGTCTGTTCCTGAATTTTGTCAAGGAAACTACCTTGCTCAATCCATATTCAACGAAGTAGGTTGAGGGAAAGGCAATGAAAAATACTTCAGCATTTTCCCTAAAGTTCTGTAAATCTATTCAGCAGGTCACTCTTAATCCAATCATCTTTTTTTAAAAAAATGGATTGAACTTGTGGTGTCCAATAAGCACAATTCTGAAGATCAATCACAACTTTTCCTGAATTTAGGCGTCAACATCAATGGATTGTTCCTCAAATGGATCTAATATCCAATTCAGGCCATTGAGGTTTATAGGTCTAACAGGTCATTAAATCTTTCCTGCAGATCAACGTGTATTTATTGTTTCACATAATGTAATTGTTCTGCAGAGTTTCTATGTTCATGTTCAGATCTGGAAATTGCAAACTTTCAGATATCTGATATGGCTCCAATAGACTGTGATCTTTTTATGGAAAGAAACAATGGCTGCCTTGCTATAAATGAGCTTGTTATGTTTATCCTGTAAGGTCTTGTTTAATAAACTGAGTTCGTCAAACACATCTGTCCGATAGACTATGTCTGCCTTTACCTCAATGTATTTTTCTCCACGCACATTATGAGAAAAAAAAAGGAAGTGTGTCCCAGAGTGCATCAAATCAGCGAAGACAAGTTGCTTTGAATAGCCACCTCACCTTAATATGTGGCAGCAGTTTCTGGAAATGTTCGTCATTTTCCTCACACAGCTGCCATGAAGGGGATATGATTTTATAAAGTTTAGAGTCTTTATGACAACATAACATAACATAACAATTACAGCACGGAAACAGGCCATTAGGCCTTTCTAGTCCGCATCGAACCAAACACCCCTTTCTAGTCCCACCTCCCCGCACAATGCCCATAACCCTCCATCTTCTTCTCATCCATATACCTGTCCAACCTTTTCTTAAATAATACAATTGACTCCGCCGCCACTGTTTCTCCCGGGAGCTCATTCCACACGGCTACCACTCTCTGAGTAAAGAAGTTCCCCCTCATGTTACCTCTAAACCTCTGCCCCTTAATTCTTAACTCATGTCCTCTTGTTTTAATCTTTCCTCCTCTTAACGGAAATAGTCTATCCACATCCACGCTGTCTATCCCTTTCATAATCTTAAATACTTCTATCAAATCCCCTCTCAACCTTCTACTCTCCAAAGAATAAAGACCTAATCTGTCCAATCTCTCCCTATACTCTAGATGCTTAAACCCAGGTAACATTCTGGTAAACCTTCTCTGCACTCTCTCCACTCTGTTTATATCCTTCCTATAATTAGGCGACCAGAACTGCACACAGAACTCCAAATTAGGCCGCACCAACGTCTTATACAATCTCAACATCACCTCCCAACTCCTATATTCCATGCAATGATTGATAAAAGCCAGCATACCAAAAGCCTTCTTCACCACCCTATTCACGTGAGTTTCTACCTTCAGGGAACGATGTACCGTTACTCCTAAATCTTTCTGCTCTTCTGTATTCCTCAATGCTCTCCCATTTACCACGTATGTCCTATTCTGATTCTTCTTACCAAAATGAAGCACCTCACACTTATCAGCATTAAATTCCATCTGCCATTTTTCAGCCCACTTTTCTAAGCAGCCCAAATCCCTCTGCAATCCTTGAAAACCTTCTTCATTATCCACTATTCCACCCATCTTAGTATCGTCTGCATATTTACTAATCCAATTCACCACCCCATCATCTAGATCATTAATGTATATAACGAACAACAATGGGCCCAATACAGATCCTTGAGGCACACCACTGGTCACCGGCCTCCAACCTGACAGACAATTATCCACTTCCACTCTCTGGCCTCTCCCTTTCAGCCAATGTTCAATCCATTTGACTATCTCAAAATTTATACCTAAAGACTGCACCTTCCTAACTAACCTTCCATGTGGTACCTTATCGAAGGCCGTACTGAAGTCCATATAGACAACATCCACTGTGCTACCCTCATCCACATTCCTAGTCACCTCTTCAAAAAATTCAATCAGATTGGTCAAACATGACCTTCCTCCCACAAATCCATGTTGAGTGCTCCTGATCAGACCCTGTCTATCCAGAAGTTTATAAGTACTATCTCTAAGAATTTTCTCCATTAATTTACCTACCACAGACGTCAAACTTACAGGCCGATAGTTGCCAGGCTTCCTCCTTGAACCCTTTTTAAATAACGGAACCACATGCGCCATGCGCCAATCCTCCGGCACTATCCCCATATCTAATGACATTTGGAAAATTACCGCCAGAGCCTCTGCTATTTCCTCCTTTACTTCTCTCAATGTCCTGGGGAAGATCCCGTCTGGTCCCAGAGACTTATCCACCTTTATATTCTTCAAAAGCCCTAAAACTACACCTTTTGTAATCTCTATATTCCCCATATTTACCCAATTTGCTTTTTTTATCTCACATCTCCCAATATCCTTCTCCTTAGTGAATACTGAAGAAAAGAAACTGTTCAATATCTCCCCCATTTCTCTAGGCTCCACACACAGTTTTCCGCTCTGATTTTCTAAGGGACCAATTTTGTCTCTAGCTTTCCTCTTACCATTAACATATTTGTAGAACTCTTTTGAATTAGTTTTCACCCTGCTTGCCATAGTTTCCTCGTACCTTCTTTTAGCTTTCCTAATTCCTCTCTTAAGATTCCTCTTACATTCAATGTATCTTTCAAACATCTCCTTAACTCCATGCTTCTTATATCTAATGTACGCCTCCCTTTTTCTTCGAACCAAGTTTCCAATATTCCTTGAAAACCACGGCTCTCTCAAACCTTTTGCCCCTCCTTTTAACCTAACAGGAACATAAAGCTTTTGCACTCTCAAAATCTGATCTTTAAAAGACTTCCATCTCTCTACTACATCCTGCCCATAAAACAAATTGTCCCAATGCACACCCTGCAAGTCCTTTCGCATCTCCTCAAATCTAGCTTTTCCCCAATCAAAAACCTCAACCCTTGGCCCTGACTTCTCTCTTTCCATAATGACATTGAAGCTGATGGCATTATGATCACTGGACCCGAAGTGCTCGCCAACACTTACCTCCGTCACTTGACCCATCCCATTTGCCAACAGTAGATCTAACGCTGCTCCTTCTCTGGTCGGTACCTCTACATATTGTTGTAAAAAACTATCTTGCACACATTTTACAAACTCTAACCCATCCAGTCCTTTCACAGAAAGTTAAATCTTTAAATGTCTTCCAATATTTTTACCCACTAAGTGCTCCCTATGCAATGAACAGTAAAGACTGAAGGTATCCCATTTTTAAAGCATGTGATGAACCCTCGGTATCGACAAACCAGTGGAGCACTAGCAACACCATCAGTTATACTGGCAACTATGTTCTCGAAAGGAAATACTGTTCTCGTCCATGTCATTCTCAACTTCTTCGAAAATACTCAGTCCCTTTGTAACTATTTTACTCCTTCTGGCAAACAACACCTCTTCGATCAGCTGGCTTCCATCCCAGAATCTGGCAAAAAGCCACGAGAAGAGCGTCATTCTCTTCAAGAGTGGATTCGTCCAATTGTAAAGAGAAAGTTGTTGGATGGTAATGAAATGACTAATTGTTTTTGAATGTCCTTTGCCATCTCAACAATTCTTCTGGAAACAGTGGAATTACTCAAAGGAATTGCCTGAATAGTTTCTTTGGAATTTAAGTTCACAACGTCAGATATTATTTTGGACACCGAAGGCAAAATAAGTGGCTCAGTGACATATGAGCATTTCTACCCTTCAGCAATCAATTGAATTTCAAGTTAATTATCACCTGATTGTACAAGTACTTATGACCTGACGAAATACCATTCTCCTGTGCATAAACATGCAAACACACCGGACATAACACACACACACAGAAAAATGATACATATACAGTACATATATAAAAATAAATAAATATTGTTTAATAAACCATGGAGTCTCGGAGGGTTAGTGTGAGCCGTTCTGAATTCTCACTGCCAGTGGGATGAAGCTGTTCTCAGTCTGGTGGTTTTTGATTCTGATACTCCTGTGTCTTTTTCCCAATGGGAGTCGCTGACAGATGCTTTGTGCAGGTTTAGGGGGTCGGGGGGGGGGGGGGGCAATGATTTTGCGTGCCCTCTTCAATCAATGATCTCAGTAAATCACATCGATGGTCCTCTCTGCCTCTCTTATGATCTTGCGGATTGACCTCCATTCCAATGCTCTACACCACCGCACCACATTGAGATGCAGACGCCAAGGACGCTCTCGATGGAGAGTTGATAGGATGGTAGCCAATACCCTTGCCCACCTCAGCCTTCTCAGGAGTGCAGTCATTGTTGCACCTTCCTGACGTGAGATGATGTGTGTCCAGGATAGGTCACTTGTTTAGTGGACTCCAAGGAACCTAGTGCTCTCTACTCTCTCCACGACCAAGTTATTATAATGTAATGGAGGGTGGTCATTCCTGGGCTTTCTGAAACCCACGATCATATCCTTTATCTTGTCCACACTGTGACTCATGTTGTTATTCTCGCACCATTTCACGAGATATCCCACCTTTTTTCTTCGTGCAACTCATCGTTGTTGCTGATGAGGCTGGCTACTGTTGTGTCATCTGCAAACCTGATGACTGTTAGAGCTGAATCTGGCATTGCAGTTGTGGGTCAGTAATGTGAACAGGAGTGGGTTGAGCACACAGCCCTGAGGTGACCCTGTGCTCGACATTCTGCTGCCAATCTGGACAAACAGTGATCTTTTCATTTGGAAGTCCAGAATCTAGATACAGAGAGGGGTGTCAAATCCCAGAGAAGACAGCTTTTCCACCAGCCTCATATTAAACACAGAGTTGAAGCCAATGAACAGCAGCCTGGTTTGTGAGGCAGCGTTCTCCAGCTGGGCCAGGACAAAGAGGAAGAATAAGGCTATAGTATCATCAGTGGAATGGTTTTATCTGTAAGCGAATTAAAATGGTTCACTTATCTCGTATGACGCAAGAAGACCCTTTACCAATTTTTGTGATGTTGGCATATTAGCCTCTCTTTCTTTTTATACATCTTTATTGAGTTTAATACTAAATATACACACAAATAAATCTAATACATAAGCTGGAAAAGACAAATAATTTGTACATTTCAAATAAAACCTTGATCATGCTCCGTACAAATCGTGTGCATCCTTTCTAATCAAACCCGTTACATCAAAATATTGAAAAAGAAAAAAAAACAAAAAGAAGGAAAAAGACCCCCCCCCCCCCCCGATAAATCAAACCCCTCCCTCCAAACAAGGCAAGCATATCTAATATATAGAGGAAACGAAGGACGATATTCGGCGATCAGACCATGCTGTTCATGAGCATCCAAACACCCTAATCATTAAATTATGGTTATACTCCATGAATGGGCCCCACATCTTATAAAAGTTCACCTTCACATCTTTAACAAGAAAACGTTAAGAAAATGCTGAGAAAGTTGATGGTTCAGGGTGAGAGGGGGAAGGGAAAGAGGAGATAAAAGGAAAAGGGGAGTGAGTGTTGCAGAGCGAAGAGCAGGAGAGATTGGATGATGCAGATTGAGTTGGTGTCAACCAAAAACAGACTGTTAAAGGTGAAATAATAAAATGTTTTCACCATCCTCTATCATTTAACACCGCTACCATGTGTCATTCAGTCTTTCCTCTTGCCTGGTCCATTAATCTCTTGGATTTTGTCCACTTTTCTCACTTTCCAATAAAGGAACAAATAAATGAACAACAATGCCCCGGCCTGCCTCATTATTCAATTAAAATCACAGCTGATCTGTCACCAGAGCATAATTTTCCTGGGCATGAAGTCATGCATCCCAATCCTCAACACACCCAAAAAAATATAGCAACCATTGTCTTGAGCATCTTTGGAAAACGAGCAAACACTGTGCTCTTTGTTAGAAATTTACCGATGCACCACCCATGAGGTGAACAATTTCTCACTGTCATTTCTGAGCAAAGAGTACTTCCTCATTTTCCCGAATTCTGATCGAAGGTCACTGACCTGAGATGTTAACTCTCTTCACAGATACTGCCTGACCTGCTGAGATTTGTGGTTTTATTTTAGTATCCCAGCATTTGCAGACTTGTGCTTCTGTCGATTCTGCTTGCCAACAAACAATCATTTTTGTTTTGCTGAGGAAACCTGCCAAATCAGCGTGCCGGACTATTTAGAGAGGATTGAACTGATCTGAAATTATAGCCTTAGTCCTCCTCAACAGACCCTGTGCATAAATTGAACAGCATTCAATTAACCAATACAATTTTCATTCCATATTAGTTTAATACTTGCCAGATTCTCTCCTTTATTTTAATTAGTCTGCATGCAAGACAACGTTTGAAATCTAAAACCTATTAATGGACTGCAGAAAAAAAGCAGAGGAACAATTTATATATATATTTTTTTCCCCAAACAAACTTTTTGCAGGAAAAAAAAACCCTGCAAAATTCTGAGCAGGAGAAAGGATACGGTGCTAATGTGTATCGATCTTCCATTTGGAATAACTCTGCTAAATCAAAAAATATACTGATTTGCATTAATTGAACGACTCAACAATAAAAAAAACCAAAAAGACAAAATCTTTCCACTTTCTCAGTCAGTCGTGAAAACAAGAAGGAATATCCTATTATTCAAAGATTTCAGCTTATCAGATGGTATCAATTATTTGTTTATTGACTTTAGAGCAATGCAATGGTGACCAAGAATTTCTGGAATATATTACTGGCTGGTACAATATTTGCTTGAAAGAGTGGCAACTGGTAATTGACCAGGGGACAGAAGGCATCGTTGCAAAATATGTCATGATGGGTAATACTTGGCCATTGCAACTGAATGCACCAAGCATGGCAAAGAAACTTTTACCGCTTTTTCCCCTTTGTGACTCACAATTTTATATCTTCCAAGAAATGACAAATTCACTTGACTGGTGAGAGACAGGGCAAAGGAATGGATAGGGTGCAGGAAAGACAGGATCATCTCACAGTGGGGTCATAAGGGACTGCAGATGCCAGAAGTTACAGCAAAAACTAATTTGCTGGAGGAACTCAATAGGTTGGAGGGGAGGGGGAAAATTGTCCAAGTTCAAATTTATTGTCAAGAGTGCATCAAATGCAACTCTGAGATTCTTTTCCCTGCGGGCCAGGCAGAATTCGCACTTATCAGTAGAGCAAAAATCTGTACTCAAGAAAAAAGATGTATGCAAGAGGGAAAAATGTAAACAAAAAAGGAGGTGCAAGCAAACTGACTCTACAATACAGGTTTTAAATATTCAATTTGAAATGATGTGCAAAGTTAGAATCCTTAAATGAGTTGCTGACTGAGTTGGCTGTTGAGGAGTCTGACGGTGGAGGGTAGCAAGTGTTCCTGAACCTGGCGGCACGAGCCTTATGGCACCTTTCCCTCTTTTTTCGTGGCAGGAGCGAGAACAGAGCACGACCTGGGTGATGATTGCTGCCTCTCTTCAACTGCAGCCTTCCCTGTAGATTTTCTCAGTGGTGGGGAGATGTATTGGGCTGTGTCCATTACCTTTTGCAGGGATCTCTGCTCAGTGGTGTTGGTGCTCCCATACCAGGCCATGATATAGCAGTTCAGCACACCTTTCCCTACACAACTGCAGACTTTTGCCCAGGTTTTCAATGTCATATCAAACCTCCGAATCTCCTGATGCTGACGTGATGACATTCACGTGTTGGGTCCAGAAAAGATCCCCTGAAATAGTGACTCCCAGAATTTTAAATTTGGTCACCCTCTCCACCTCTGATCCCCAAAGATCATTGGATTATATACCTCTGGCTTCCACCTCCTAGAATCCACAATCAGCTCCTTGGTTTTGGTGAGATTGAGTGTGAGGTGGTGGTTAGTGCATCATTCAGCCATGTTTTCATTCTCCCTTTTATGGAACCTCTACCGTGGTATCATTAGTAAATTTGTAGATGGTGTTATTGTTGTACTGAGCCACACAGTCATAGGTGTAGAGCAAAGTAGAGGCAGGGCCTAAGAATGATGCTCTGGTACGTATGGAGATTGTGGAAGAGATTTACTTACCAATCGTCGCTCACCTGGAGGTGAGGAAATCCAAGATCCAATTACACAGTGTGATATCGAGACCCAGATCTTGGAGTTTGCTGAGCAGTTTTGAGGAGATGATACTGGTGAATGCTGATCTATCCTGATGTATGCATCTTTGCTGTCCAGGAGTTCCAGGGCTCTGTGAGGAAACAGTGAGATGGCATCTGCCATTGACCTGCTGCTGCAATAGGCAAATTGGAACGGATCCATGTTGCTGCTCTGACAGGAGTTGATATGCTTCAACACCAACAATTCAGGAGACGTTCGAATTCCACGATGTTTGTAAGGAGTTGATACATTCTCCCCATGTCTGCTTGGGTTTAGGATAATTGGGTGTAAATTGAGCAGCATGGGCTTGTGGGCTGAAATGGCCTGTCCACCACGTTGTACGCCTAAATTAAAACACTTCATCATTGTAAATATGAGTACCACAGTCATTTAGACAGGTTACCATGTTTCTTGGGCTCAGGTACGATTGAAGCCTATTTGAAACAGGTGAATACCACAATCTGCTGGAGTGAACTGTTGATGTTGACCGTGGATACATTGGGAAGTTGGTCAACATAGGTTTTCCGCCCTCAGCCAGATAATCTGTCCAGACTGGATGCTTTCCTTGGACTCACACTCCTGAAGGCAGCCTGCGCATCATCCTCGGATACTGACAGTAGAGGATCAATGGGGACATGGGTGTGTGCTTCTTCCTTATTCGATTGTTCAAATCGGGCCTAGAAGGCATGGAGTTCACCTGGGAGTGAAGCTTTGCGATCTCATACTGCACCGGATTTGGTTTGTAGCAACTTTCAACATTTAGGGCCTGCCTCAGCTGTCGAGTATCCTTCGTTGTTTCCATTTTCATCCAGAATCTCCACTTCCCCAAGGAGATTCTTTTTTGTAGGCCGTACCTGTTTCTTATGTAATGTTCTGGACCTCCAGACTTAAATGTCTTCAATCTGGCGCTCAGCGGGTTCTGGATTTCATTGTTCATCCAGGGCTACTGGGTAGGGAAACGCCTGAACATTTAGGTGGGAACATATTCATCTACAACTATTTTCATGAAGTCTGTAACAGCCCTGATGTAATAATTCAGATCCTCAGCTGAGTCCTTGAACACCGATCATCCAATGACCCGAGGCAACCTGAAACCGTTCTTCAGCCTCCTGTGACCACCTTCTGGCTGTCCTGATCTCTGGATTCTTTCATTTTAGTCTGAATGAATGCAGAAAAAACACAGCCAGCTGATCCGATTTGCCAAAGTGCAGTCATGGGGAAGAACAGTAGGGCTTTCTTATCTTAGTGTAGGTGTGATCGTGTGTGCTGGGACCACTAGAACAGCAGGTTACCTTCTGGTGGGAATTGAGTGGGATTTCTTGAGACAGGCCCGGATAAAGTCACCAACTCTGACTATATCTTGTTTACTGACCACATCATGTGTCTGTTTGTAATTAGCAATGGAAGGGATATGAACTCCAGTGAGAATCGTTGAAGAGAACTCTTGGGGTAGATAGAAGGGTCTACACTTCATCGAGATTTGCTCCAAGACAGTGGAGCAGGGGGTCGTCATGACCCTAACACACATGCACCAGCTGGTATTAACTAAAAAGAACACACTGCCACCTCTTTGCCAGAATACAAGTTGAACCCATTCACAAGTCTCTTTATTTAGCCATGAAGGACCAGCTGGATATTTCTGCCATGGTGTTAGTACATGAGCTTTTAATATTTAATTAGATTAGTAAGATCTTTGGAATCAAGTAATTTTGTACCAAAAATACTGGACAACAATTTTTTTCCAAAAGGTTTGCTTCCTGAAAAAAAAAGGTGTTTATGGCAGACAACTTCAAGCTAAATACCAAGATTATTTCAGATTTGCTACATCACATAGGAAGTTGGAGAAATATTTGAATTTAGCATGTTTAATCGCATAAAGATGCTGAAACATTGTGTTAGTTCAATTGACATAAAAATGTTTTCCCGCTGATTTTCATTTGTACTCAGCATCTGATGCCTCTCATGCCAGTGTCCAACAGTCGGCCAGCATTGATGTATTCCAGTTGCAGTTTCCCTGATCACATGGTCCTGGTGAAACCTTTCACCATATTTGTCACTGGCTGCACCAAGATCAGCAGGGAAGAAGTCCAAGTTCAAATGCAGAAAATTATTTTTCAATGACACGCTGCCTTTGTGGTTTTGTATGCTTGAAGCATGTTGTAAATCAGCTGGATGTACTTTTGTGCTCTGTAGTGGCTCAGCAACATTTTTAAATGTCTGACTAAGCAATCCCAGGCCAAAGACAACATTTGCATTGCACCTGCACTGGGTCCTTGCCCAGGCATGGTTGGACTGACCAAAACAGCTTGCTTTGTGGGAAATATACTCGTCGACTTAAAATACGTCAGGAAATCACAGAAATAGGGTAAATCTAAAAAAACAGATACGAGTTACGAAAAATTTAAGGCGATTTTTGTAAACAGCAGCCCAAAATCGATAAAATCGAGGAAATCAATAAATAGATAAGACTGGGCAGATGGACCCTGCGGGGGAGCATTGAGACTTCAATGCCCCGCTGAACATACAATGCCCCTCAATGCATGCGCATCCTTTTTTGCTGTTGCCACTTGCTTGGAGTTGTCGGGTTACCAGTGAGGGGACTGTGCGCTGAGGGCCTGACCGGGACACTTGCATGGAGATGAGTCGGGTTGCCCCAAGGGTCTGACTGGGACACCTGGCTGATGGCATTTGTCGCTGGGATGACTTTCCCCCAAGTGTCTCCCTCTCCCTGCTGAGTAAGAGTCATTACTTTTACTTGTATTAAGTATATTAGAAACTTGGGGAAGGGAGCTGACGATAACGGCCAGCATAGCAACTAGCACAATGCGGCGATGGGGGTTGAATTTAAATTTACATTTTGTAAGTTGCAGGAATTAATGCAAAGTAAACTTTGCATAAAGACTACAATACTGATTTTTTTTTCACCTTAGTTTACATTTTGCATTGTCTTTTGTCTTTTAAATGATATATTCTTATTGCAGGTCACAGTCAACCGGAAAATTGCATTTCCAATATCCGCGATCCCCGAAGGTGCTGGATAATGGGGATTTTCCTGAAGACTCTAATGTGTTCCAAAGATAATTTTGTCTATCATTGCAAATTGCATGGTGATATGAAACAAGCCAGAACATCAGAAATAGAAGCAGGAGTAGCCCCGATGGCCCCTTGTGCGTGCTCCACCATTCAATAAAACTAAGTGTCACTTTCCTGCACAAACCCAATATCCCACGACAATTACATGAGAAAGGTTTAAGGTAGAAAACTGAGTTTTTCTTGAACAGTCTCTCGAGATGACGACTTGATTCGACTCCTTTTCTGAGCAGTAAATTCCTTTGCTGGACTTAGCTTTTGAAATGTGTGTTGCACTGTACAACAGCTACATCATAATACACTGACAATTTCAATGTGTCACTTCATTCGATTACGACCTTATTTAAATAAATAACATTTCATTGCAAATTATACAGCAGGCATAACCATTAAAATTTTACAATGCTTAAATGATGACCATATCTGAAAATGAAACTAAATAAAAAGTGAAGTGCTATTTCAGGTGAAAGCCAAGATTCTTCATAAATACCTATGAATCAATCATAAATATACTCTTGAACGAGTTTCAGTATTTCAGGCAAGCACTTCAAATTTCCACCATTGAGATTTAAATTTGCAAGCTGCTAAAAGTATAAGTTTCTCTTTCATTTAAATTGCTGAGCCCATTCTTCTCCTCAATATTCACTTTGTTACCCAAGATGCTCAGGAATACAGGCAAACAAGAAATTGGCAGATGCTGGGGTCAAGTGCAGTCCACGAAAGTGGGACTAGTGCATTACACGGTTAGCGCAACGCTATTGCAGCACCAGTGACCCGGGTTTGAACCCGGCGCTGTATTTAAGGGGTATATACGTTCTCCCATGTCTGCGTGGGTTTCATCTTGGAGTTCTGGTTTTCTCCCACCCTTCACAAGAAGTTTGGGATTGTATGTTCATTGGGCAGCACAGCTCGTGGGCCGGAAGGACCTGTTACTGTGCGGAATGTCTAAATTAAAGTGCTGGAGAGAGCCATCAGGTCACGCAGCAGCCATGGAAAGCAAAAGGCAGTCGATGTTTCAGACCTGAGCCCTTCATCAGGTATGCCCAAAATCAGGAACTTGTCCGAATAAGGCGGGAGGAGGGGGGAGGGGCATAAGCTAGCAGGTGGAGAGAAGTGGGAATGGGAAGAAGAGAAAGGAGCTGAGGAATGTGAGGAACTGGGGATGGAGGGCTGAAAAAGATAGCTTTCTGAGAGGAGAAGAAAGGGAAGGGGCTGGGGAGTTGGAGGAAGGAAGACAGAAGGCAGGAGACTGGGGGAGGGGATTAACTGAAAATGAAGTTGATATTGGTCCTTCCTAGTTCACGACAGAATATAATGTGTTGCTCCTGCAGTGTACAAGTGATCCCAACCTGGCAGTATATGGTGCCATGGGTAGACATGTTCAGTGTGGCCATGGGGTGTGAAATTGAAATGGGAGGCTACTAGTGGGTCCTCACTGTTCCAGCAGACAGAGCAAAGGTGCTCAACGAAGTGAGGCCCCAATCTGCGTCCAATCTTTCTGATGTAGAGGAGGCCACATCGAGAGAACCGGATGCACTAAATGACCCTTTCAGATTCACAGTGAGGTGTTGGGGACCTGACTGGCATTGAGGGAGAAGGCATAGGTGCAAGTGGGGCACTTCTTTAAGTCGTAGGGGTAAATACTGAGGGGGGGCTGCGATTGGTGGGAAGGGATGAGTGGATGGTGGAGTCACAAAGAGCACGATCCCTGCGGAAAGCAGAAAGGGGAGGGGAAGATGTGTCTAGTGGTGGGATCCCATTGCAGGTGGCAGAAATTGTGGAGAATGACATTTTGGATGTGATGGCTGATGGGGTGGGTGGTGAAGGCGAGAGGAACACTTTCTTTGTTGTGCCTTCAGGAGGGGGAACGGCCAGGGCAGATAAGCATAAACTAGAGGAGGTGTGGGCGAAGACAGTAGAGTGAAACAGCATTTTATTTTGAAGGACTTCATAATGGAATGGAAAGCCTCAACCTGGGAGCAGACATGGTGGAGACAGAGGAATAAAAGAAAGGACTAGAATCCTTCCAAGGGTGGAACGAGGTGTGGTCGAAGTAACTGTGAGAGTCGGTGGATTTATCAAGGAAGTCTATCCATAGTTTTTCCTTTTATCGAGAACTATCTTTGTCAGCTCTCTACCCCAACCCCCTTTCACTCCTCTGCTCCTTTCCCTTCTTGCCCCTTCCACCTGTATTCACTTGTCACCTGCTAGTTTGTCACCCTCCCTCTTTTGTTCCATTTCCCCTCCCCTCCACCCCACCCCCCCCGCGCCTTCTTACTGGGGCATCTGTCTGATTTTTAGCACACCTGAAGAAGAGCTCAAGGCTAAAACGCCGACTGCATTTTTGCACAATCTGCCGAGTTTCTCCAGCACTTACGCGTACTGTGCTGTTGAGGGACACATCAGATTTTCCTTGTGACCGGCTCAGTGCGCACTTACGACATGTCAAAAGGAGAACAGACCTTCCCAAAGCTTTCTTATTAGCTAATCCCTTCCAAGCCTTGCACAACTCTCCCTGCACGCACTGTCTTGAAAGAGCAGCAGGCAGGGGAGCTAGAGCACCCCCACCCCCAGAACTGACCTCATCTACACCAAGCAACTACATTTATCCAGAAGCAAGGCAAAAAGCAAGCTGGGTGCAGGTAGCCTACTCATCCCACTCTGCGGGAGGGGAGCCCACTCATCCCACTCTGCGGGAGGGGAGCCCACTCATCCCACTCTGCGGGAGGGGAGCCCACTCATCCCACTCTGCGGGAGGGGAGCGAAGAGATGCCATGCAAAGAATGCAAGCTGATGATCCTTGGCTTTAACATGATGGTGCATCCATCAACAGGAAGTCGAGCTGCCCTGCCTTGACCTGCCCAGTCCTGCACTTTGGGTCTCAGAAAGAACACCAGAGGCAAAGGTGCTTACACTTAGTCATTCCCACCACACCCAGCCGAGCCGAGTGCTCCTCCATGATGTGGTGTGACTGATGGTTCTGTTACCAAAGATCCAGCAACATAAGGGGCCTCTTTAGCCCCTTTCACACGTGTAAGTGATCCCAGGAATTAACCTTTAAAGCGTGAAAGCAAAATCAGCTCTCAATGCATCAGATGACGTCATCTCATGCTGGGGACTGACGGCCTCGACCCCCAGAACAATCCCTAGCGTCTGCAGACACCAGTGTTGCAATCAGGCAAGTGTGAAACAGGTATTTGCCTTGTGGGATTGAAATGACCCAAGTTTTTGTGTGAGTGAAGGAGCATGAAGGAAGAAAAGACTAAAATGAAGGTATAAACGTTGCCGTGGGAAAGTTGCAGCAAGAGAGAGAGAAAAAGGAAATAAATTGCAATAAATAGCTCTATGTACAGCGCAGTATAAGCCCTTCAGCTCCTGTTGTGCCAACCTATATAAACCTTTATAAGGGACCGTGGGAAAGTGCTAGCGATAAATAGGAATAGCAGACAATTTTTAAATAGCGAGGAAATGTTCGTAGTGCTATAGTGCTCAGTTTATAAATATCGTGGGAAAAAGCAATGGCAGGCCTGGTTTCCCAGAATGCTAAGCAGCACAGAAACCCTTTCATGAATGCTCTGTGCATGCAGCCATGTATATAGCCCTTTCTCTGCCGCTTGGAATTCTGGGAGGGTAGGTCCGCCATCGCTTTTTTTTCCCCCCATAGCACTTATAAATTGTACGTGATTGTGCTATGAACATTCCCACGCTATATAAATTGGGCTTAATGACTCATATTGTGCTGTACACAAAGTTTAATTATCTTATAATTCATTTTATTCAAACATAAGATCATAATACATTAATCAGGATTTAGGGCAGGCCCACCATCGCTCGATGCGCCATGATGTCACTGGTAGAAAGTAGAACAATCCTAACCCCGGGAATGGCTCCTTGCAAGTGTGAAAGCATTCAGTGCCCCAGTTAAGAGTGGTCAAGTGTGAAAAGCCAAACCCCATTCCTATCCTGGGATACTGAATGGCCAATTTAGTGAGATACAAGTTTGAAAGGGGCTTTTGACTTCCATTGGCACAACTCTGGCCTTCATGTTGAATAATGGCAGCCTCCAAAGTTGATCAAACGCTTAGAAGTAAGCCTAGTTCTCTTATACCTGTACCAATGAAGCAATCAAACATAGTTGGGTATTCACAAACATCTGTGAAGCCAAATGTTCCAAACATTATGGTACCCTGAAATAAGGGGATTATGTATAAAAATTGCTGTAATTTCCACCCACATGGTCAAACCAAAATGTATACAAATAACCTTGAATAAAATCTGGAATGTGCACTTTAATTACATGTGAATTGTTTGATTACAAATGTTAAAATTGCGAAGCATTGTTTGTCCCAAACATTATGGAGGGTACTGTAAAGTTGGTAATTGGCCAATTACATTGGACAAATGTTTTTTTCCAAAAGGTTTACTTCCTGAAAACTAATTGAGGATTATGATACACAACTTCAAGATGAACAAAAAGACAATTTCAGATTTGCTGTATAACGTAAGAAGTTGGAGAAACATGCGATTAAATTTTATTGAATTTAGCATGTTAATTGCATAATGATACTGAAACATTGTGTTAGTTCAACTGACCTAAGAAGCTTTGCCACTGATTTTCATTTGTGCTCAGCATCTGATGCTACTGATATCAGTGTCCAGCAACAGTCGGCCAGCATTGATAGATTCCCGAGGCAGTTGCTCTGATATCGCTTTTCCATGGTCGCAATGTCCTGGTGAGACCTTTCACCATGTTCGTCCCTGCCTGCACCAGGATCAGCGGGGGAGACATCCAAGTGCGAGTGCAGAAAATTAATTTTCAATGACACGTTGCACCTCATGGCTTTGTCTGCCTGAAGCACGTTGCCTATCAGCTGGATGGACCGTATGTTTTGGTGGATAAGGCGACCTTCAGATAAGACGAGACCCCAAATTTAGTCTGAATTTCATGTTTTTAAACTCATAAGATGACCCCCAAAACATAAAGGTACCATACGTGCGTTGACTGAAGGGCATCGATTTGACTGAGCGGGTGGGCGCGGCTGGTAGCGGGTGAAGCACCGTCACAAAATGATTCACGGTTCAGTCTAGTGTCAGTCTTAACCAGTTTTAAATTTCTTTTTAAATCAGATTGTTATCATGGAGCCACCAGCAAAAAGGAAGAAAGTATGAAAAAGGTTTTAAGTTAAACATCATCGAAGTGGCCAAGGATTCTAACAACTGCAAGGATATTTGACATAACCAGTAAGAGAGTGGAGAAAGAATGAAGATGTCTTAATAAAAATGCTGAAAAACCAACGTTTGATGAGAGAAGGAATCACTCATTGGCCAGAGTTGGAAAATCGCGTTGCAGTCATTTAACTGATGCCACTAAAAATAGATGAGCACATAATACTGAGATTGTTGTTTTCCTTTAATAACCAAGTGGTTCGACTTCTCTATTGCAGTCACTTGAACAAGCCATTTAAAGATCATGTGCCTGAAGAATGGAATAATTGGATGGTGGGTGCTGAAAAATCCTTTACAAAAGGTAGGGCAATGCATGCAGAATCACTTGATGTGCTGTGTGATCGATCCGTTTGATCAAAGCATGGGATAAAGTCAAAGCAGAGACTGCAATAAAATCTTTCAAAAGTGCAATGGATGGTAGGGAGGATGACTTATCGTGGGACACTGACGGCGAGGCAGAAGCCGGCTCCCCAGATTAAGACCGATGACAGTGTAAACAGTGAGACTCCGGATGTGCTTGCTGAGTTCTTTGCCTCAGACAACGAAGCTGGTGATTTTTAAGGATTTTAAATCTAAAAATTTGACAGTTCTTTTATTGGTAATGGATTTCAGTGCAAAATAAAAATTGTGCACAGCACAGCACCTTTTTTTAAAATATGCCGGTAGCTTAAAAGATTTGTTGTAGGGTGAGGTAGGGGTGGGCTATGGAACCAATCAAGTGGCATTTTTTGTAGAATTTTAAGCTCACCATTTTTATATCTGGCCTATAGAGCGACCCCTTTATTTGGGGTGTTATTTGGGTGGTAGAGGTGTCGTTCTATCTTCCAAAACTCTGTAGTTGCCAAGAACATTCTCAACAACATCTTTAAATGTCTTCCACGTTATTTTCTCCAGCCTCACTAACTTTGATGAAGCTAGAAAGACACCATTTTTTGTGGGTCGTGCACACAATCTAAAGTCCTGAGCAACCCAAAAATATCAATGCAGAAACAGAGGTCTTCAACATTTGGCAAATGTTCTTGTTGGCTCCGAAATTTTTGTATCTAGTGACAGGAAACACCATCCTTGAAGTCTTGAACCCAATAGTTCTGCTTTTACTTTTATAAGGGCCTGAATAGGTCATTTAATTCTGGCTGTGTTATCAGATGAGAATAACCATCTGATAACATCTGGATCAGTGTTGTTTTCCACATCTGGTTTGTGCATTGAGGCATCTTCATTTCTAGGCTCCCTGGCTTTGGAACTGGCGAATTGTCATCTTCCGGCTCTGGTCTGATGGTGAAAGGCAGATTGGGGTATTCAATAGTCTTCTTATTTATAGCAGGGAAGCCAGATACATCAGTCAGACAGAAGTAACAGTCCGTCATGTGATCCTTCTGTTCTCATCATATCATTGGGACGGCAAATGGCATTGAATTCTGAGTACCTGTCTGCCATGCTCTCCGGTTGAATGCACATGTTTGACAACAAATGGTTGCCCAGGGTTGTCATGGTTACCAAGTTTACAACCAAAGTAGACCTCACAGGCTTTCTTAATAAGTGGAGTTATGCTGCACAATTTCAGCCTTACACATACACTAGCCACAAATGCAACAGAACATAACATCTGTTGCAACATTAACGAGACATTTCTGCTGTATTTAATCTTCCTGAAGACAATAAATGCACTCACTCTGCTATTCCCTGAAGAACATGTGCATCAACGTATGTTCAATCGATGTAAATGTAATGCACAGCATCTGTATATGCGATCTGCTTTTATTGCCTGCCTGCATCCATCCTGACTAAGCATGCTCAGGCCTAAGACAATGCCTGCATATCGCCTGCATTGAGTGCATGCCCAGGCTTGCTTGATCTGACCAAAGCAGCTTGCTTTGTGGGCAATATACTAGCCCATTTAAAATATGACAGGAAATCTCAAAAATAGGCTAAGAAAAGGTGCGTGATTGAAAAATGTTACGGTGATTTTCTTGTTCAGCAATCTTAAATCCATAAAATACACCTAAAAGTTTTCAGGAAGCAAAATTCTTGGTGTCCAGGTTACATATTGATGAGAGCAATGAGATTTAATGACTGTACACATCAAAAACAAATGACTATGGCCTCTGCTGGCATGAAATTTACCAGACGAGTTTTCCTTCATGTGCCAGGAAATGTGGCATAGCTACACTGCAGACTGAAAATGAATCAGAGTGATTTTTCAAATGTAATTTTGTCTCAGAGTTCAAATCTTGGGGAGAAACTATACAAATCCCATTGTTGATGGCACTTCAGGAACTCTTCAATTTGATCCGATTTTTCAGCTTCTGCTACATTTTTCTATACGTTAGCAATTTTGCAACCTCCACAAATATGGGATCTGTTTACTGTATTTATTTGTAGTTCTGAGAATGATTGAATATTTTTAGATTGGTGATTACAATTTCTATGATATATCGTTTCAGATATAAAAGTGAAGTTGAGCCATTTGATTTCTGTAATTTTACCCAGAGGATTTACCAAACAAAGTGTCAATTTAAGAGAGATTCTGTTGTTTGAGTTAAATTTTGAATTTTCTCTAACCTATCTATAAAGGAGATCAGGTTGGATACAAACAAAATTCAGTACATCTAATAGGCTGATTCTAACAGTATTCATTACATAAATGATCAAAACCATAAATGCTTTAGTTGCATTAAAAGCTTCGCGAACAGATATGCAGTGGTCTTAATCCCACGTTTTTAACGTCCATTCCAGCAACATCCAACCATGTGTAGGTCCGTCGTCCATTGTCCCATAAGCAGGTTCCAACGTTAGGGGGAGCAAGCACATAAAAAAGGCACCGTGATATATGCCAGATGCTGAGCAGTGGTTCAGTGGTGGGCTGCATAGATTTTTCGGCAGTGTCAGAGCCGGTGTGGGGGGAGGAGTGGAGGCGGCATTGGGGGGGGGGGGGGGGTGAAGGCAATACTTTTGAAAAATGTGCTCTCACTCCCCCCAAACACTCCCCCCCCCCCACTCCGAGCTACGCCCCTGATTGTAAGGTTATAATAGAGTTCAAAAATCCTGATCAGAGAATGAGATGTAGCGGACATAACCCTAGACATAAGCCACCAACTTAATGCATGCAACTCATGCCTTTTGTATACAAAGGCTTATGTATGTAGGTACTATACTGTACTTTCTATATACCATGGCTCCCAAATGCAGCAAAACCAGTGTTAGTGATGGCAGCAGGCAAGAGGCAAAAGAGAAGTATCGATTTGGAAGTGAAACATTCACGACAATCCTCAAAAACAAAGAAAAATTCTTCAAGGTGTTAAAGCATCGGCACCACTGAAAACCACAAGGCTACGAAAGTGTGAGGTATGGAGAAATTGATAATGACGGGCGTTGAGGACCAAACACAAACATGAGTCCCTCTCAGCAAGTTGACGATCGCTGCTAAGCAACGAAGATTGTTCCAGATGCTTAAAGAAAAAGCAAGACCCGACTATGATATCGAGTTTAGTGCTGGCTCTTGGTGGTTCAGGCGCTTCAAACAACATTTTTTTGCCGATAAATGTGAAAGTGAGATGTGAATCTACGAGTGCTGATGTGAAGAGAATAGAAGAATTTGCTGAAACTTTAGATAAACTAATTGTAGAGGGAGATTATTTGCCCCAGTAAATATTTAATATGGACAAAACCTTCTTATTCTGGAAGTGAATGCCTGAAAGGACCTTCATCCATAAGGCGGCCATGTCAATGCCAGGCTTTAAGTCTTTTAAAGACAGTGTTGGGTGGCAATGTTGCTGGTTACAAGTTGAAACCATTTCTTATTTGGTAAAGTAAAAACCCCAGGGCTTTCAAGAACATTTACAAACACACCTTATCGATTTATTACAGAACCAATAAAAAGTCCTGGATGGCACAAATGATGTTTCAGGATGCCATTCTTCATTGCTGTACCAGTGAAATGGAAAAGTACTGCTTGGAAGAAGGCACACCTTTCAAGCTCTTGCTATTTGTCAGCAGCCCCCTTTCCTTGGTGACCTCCACCCCAACATCAAACTGGTGTTCCTCCCAGCAAATATCACCTCTAATCCAGCCAATTGGCCAAGGGGTTATTGCTTCATTCAAGGCCTGCTACCTGTGGATGACCTTTGCTCAGGTTATTGCTGCAGTTGATGACACTGGCAAGACATTAATGCAGTTCTGGAAGGAGTACAACATCTGCGTAAAGAATCTTGCTTGGGCCTGGGATGATGTGGCCGAAGAGTGCAAGAATAGCATATGGAAAAAAATACTGAAGTGGGATGTGCATGACTTTAAGGGATTTGAAAAAGATGATGAGATTGCAAGGATTAATAGAGCTGTTGTCAACACGCTAAACAACAGCCTGAACCTAGCCGTAGATGATGAAGACATTGAAGAAATAGAGGTGGTTCCCTGAGGAACTAGCAAATGAAGAGTTGCTGGAGCTGGAGGAAGACCAAATAGCTGAAGAAGAGGGGAGGGAAAAGGAAACTGCAGAAGGAGAAGAAGAACAGGTGAAGAAGAGGTTCACTGTTAGGGGGTTTTAGCCAAATTCTTTGCAGATGATAACAGCTTACTGAAGAGATGAACCCAAACACTGAACGCTTTTCACTGATAAAGAGGAATGCTCATGCAGCGTTTACTACATATAAAGACATTCGTGAAGAAAAGAAAAGCAAACCAGGCAAACAACACTGGACATGTTCCTGAAGAAGCCAACACCTCCCCACAAAGAACTTCGGGTCTTTCAGGCATGACAGAGTGACAGTTCATCAATGGAGGTTATTTGTCCTGAGCCTCTTCCAGTGGAACAATATGAAGAAGTGGAGAACAATGATGTGGATGATCCTGATTCTCTTTGTTAAATTGTGTGATGTGGGCTCAGAAAGTGTTTACATAAAAGTTTAAACCATTTAATTTAGTGCAAGTTCAGCATCCCATATAGCTTTGCTAAGTATATACAATAATATGCTGTTTGCACAACGTCCGCGCCGTATTACACCCAAATTCACAGAAAGTATCATGGACGTTAAGAGGCGCAAACCTGTACTTACCCCCCTTGGTTGTTCAGACTGCTGAAAGCTCCTGATTTCTGATCAGTTCTAACCATTTTCCTAAAATGTACAATTTTCTCTTTACCAGCTACTATTAATTGTTGTTGTCGACCCTGACTCTTGTGTTCTAATTTCAAAAAACCAATGATTCCTGCTATCAGATATTGGAATACTGATGGGTAAATTAAGCTAAAGCACAAATCGGCAAAGTATCAATGGAATGGCAGAGTAGATCTGAGAGTTTGAAATGGCTACTCCTGGTCCAGATGTTCTATGCCAACTTCTAACGCGGTCCTTTTCAACTCACTGCAGTGAAGACACTTAGCTGTTTCCAATGTTCGTGCGCTTGCTTTACCGCATGGTCCTCAGGTCTGACGGTCCCTGGAACTGATCATGGACTGGACAGAGTGGATGCAGATGGGATGTTTCCAATGGTGGGAAAATCCAGAACCCGGGGCCATGGTTTGAGGATAATAGGCAAACCATTTAGGACCGAGATGAGGAGGAATTTCTATACCCAGAGGGTGGTGAATCTGTGGAATTCATTGCCACAGAGGGCAGTAGAGGCAGGTTCATTAAATCTATTTAAGAGGGAATTAGATCTATTTCTTCAGTATAAGGATATTAAAGGTTACGGAGAGAAGGCGGGGATGGGGTACTGAACTTTAAGATCAGCCATGATCTCGTTGAATGGTGGAGCAGGCTCGAAGGGTCGAATGACCTACTCCTGCTCCTATCTTCTATGTTTCTATGGAGGGAACGTGAAAGGTGTTATTCTCAAGGAAGCACCACTTCACTTCATCAAAGTGAGGAACAGGTTCACATGGTAGAGCCACCTGTCTCACTTCAGATGTCATAGCTCCACTAAAGTCTGTGAAACCTCTGCAAAAACGTTGTATTTTAATTGACTGACGCAGAGATACAGCTTCTTCATATTTGAACAGTGTTGGCTAAAAAGGTAATTTCCTTTGTCTTTCTTTTGAATTTTGTTTCATCGTATCTCACCACAGCTTACATTCTACTAAGCCACACACATTGGACAATGTACAAGAAATTTATTATGTTTTCAAGTAAAAGATAGAAGGGATGGGTACAGATGTAAAACTATTCTATTAGAACCTCCTTAATGTCCTTGCCTATCATCAAATTACCTCCAATCTTCTCTCAGGACTTCATCTCAGTTGCTCAAAGTCTACCCCTAAAATCACAGACACCCTACCATCCCCACACTCCTCAAAATTGGTACCCTACTCCTTGGCGAATCTTCAAAGCCTTATCATCATACTCAGAATTGGCCACAGTACACTATAAGAGATATAACGTATTTTCTTCAATAAATATTCAAAATAACCTCCTTACTCTTGTTCGAAATGTGAGGCTTCCATGACCATTTCACCAAATGGAGGGGGCCAAGAATGGCAAGTGGCCTTCAGACTGTTCAAACTGAGGACAAACCCACAGACCAGCTTGGTCACAGAACAAGGTGACTGAAGACACCTGGGAACAGCTGGGAGCAAGGCGGTGGGGTCAGTGTGGGGGTTGGTGGCGGGCTGTCGGAAGACTCACCCGGCGGCCCGCTGTCGGTCCCCACACTAGTCCCACTGCCCTGGTCCCCCGGGAGAGAGCAAGGCAGTGGGCCACTGGAAGAGAGCGGGGCAGTAATTATACTACTGGCAGTAATTAAAAAGGTTTATCCTTTGTTCTACTTGCATGTTTGGTCCAAGTTTTAAATGCTTACCTGTAAATACACTAAAAATAATATGGTACACAAACACACCCTTTCCCATCATGGTGCTGGAATGCTGGATCGCCCCTTTTACACCCAGAGTGACCTGACACTGTTACTACCTCTGGTGTCGGAAAAAAGCAAGGACTGTATGACCCACCACCCCCACCCCCCTCCCCATTCCATGTCTGGGGCTTTTACACAGAGGGCATAGCATAATAAAGCCACAAATTACCCAGAATGAAGAGGCTGTGTAAAAGGGCCAACTGACACTGCATTACAATTTTCTGGGGCACATCAAATGTTCCCTTTATTCCTATGTATAACTGCATTGTTTCCATTAAAAATGTATTTGTTGCATTTCAAGCAAATTACTTGAAAATAATATTAGCTGTGACTGAGACTTCGGCAGCAATTCAATGAGCGAGATATCTTATTTGGTTAGGCGGGTGCCGGTGTAACTCAAAGGCCACAAAAAAATAATTTACACAAAGCAAATCTTTTTAGGAAATTATCCTTGCAATCAGGACTTCTTTGCTAATCAATAAAAAGCTGCTGAATTTGGAATCTGCCTGATCCTTTGTAATCAATTATTGTCTTGTGGCTCCATAAACCAAGTATGGAAAACAATCATTATTAATTTGGAAGCCCATTAATATCCACACACTCACAGAAGCAGGGACTTGAATGACAATAACACTGGAATGTAAAAATAGTACAGTACTAATGAATTATAATTTACATTAACCAGAGTTTGAGTCTCTGCAAATGCTCGGGAAACTAAAACAAAGAAAAGTTAAAACAGTTTGCCTGACCTTTAGCTCTTCATAACTGCTTTCAGTGAGATTACTGTAAAAGCACAAAATGCTGGAGAAGCTCTCAGCAGGTCAAAGGCAGAGATCGATAACTGACATTTGGGGTTGAGCCCTTCATCACCACATCTTGCTACATAAAGGACGCTGTTTGACCTGCTGAGTTTCTCCAGCATTTTGTGTTTTTTACTTCAGTGAGATTACTGGTCCATATCAGATGTGCTAAATATACTGTCCTATTGTTCCATTGTACACATGGAGGTCCCCCCCATTTGAGAGTTTTCAGAATAAGTGCCATTATTGTTTGATGCCTGTTCACCAAGAACTATTGTAAAACAGTTTCAATTACTTTTGTGTTAACCCCATGTATATTAAATTGATCGTGGATTTTTTAATAGCTCGATCTAATGCGTGGAGAATATCTAATAAATGATTACTTTTTAAAAATGACCACATCAATCCAACTTGGGACTTGGTTTGGATTTATTGTGATAAATGTTAATGAAGACACCTTGTCATGAATGATGATCAAGGCACTGCAACCAATGTGGTTTTCTGCCCAAACCATGTCCATTGGTAATAGGAGGCATTGCAGCTTCGGCTGTACACGTCAATATGGCAACACTTAATTCCCAAGATTAGTTCAAGAGTATGATCAACTAAATACACACCCTTTGGCCATCACCACTTGAATTTCTGCTCACGCACAAGCCATTGTGTAGCTCCAGTGTCAATATCAACTGATTGTTTCTTTTCCATTCCCGTTTGAAAGACTGGCAACATTTAAAATTTAAATATGATTTGTGAAAATGCTAACGTTTACGCCTGAGCAAGTGACACAAATCAACACTGGCCCCAAAAAGAGATCGAAAGCGTGGAACCAATGACAAAATAACTTGAAAAGCTTTTACTAAATCATTATTTCAAAACATAATTTTCGTATCTACTTTTGCCAACTTAACATTTTCTTAATGGAATGATCAGATGACGTCAAGTGAAAATGTAATTGCAAAACCATAAGAGCGATGGAGAACGCGGGAATGTAGATTGCAAAATGTAAGAACCATTAGAAAAGGAGGAGAAATTTAAAAAAAAAGACTAAAAGGTCACTCTGGGATATTGAACTAAATAACTCTGTCATGTTTATTTCCAAGAATATCGGGTGTAATTTGTTATAGATAATACATCACAGAATCTGTATTACAAACTTTCCAATCTTCATTTTCTATTGTTGAAATTACTAAACATACAAGTTTAGATACTCTTCTGCATTCAGTTAAAACAAGTAGTAGGGGTTCTCATCTTACTTAATCCTGATTAAAAGTCAGCCTGGATCATGTATGATATTAGTGAAAATGGAAACAGGATAGAATATTTGGGTAATTAAAATAAGTGCTTTGTAACTTGCCTGAATTTAATATGGTTGCCCACTCAGATAAATGGCAGTAAGCTGACTTCGTAGTGGAAAGCCTTTCGAGTGTTAAAATGGTTTTGATCATTCCAGTACTTGGACGAATGCATTCCAATATGTTTCAATTAACGTGGAAGAAACTGTTATACGTTTGCAAATGATTAAATAAAAATAAAACCTCTTTAGTGTGTGTGTGTGTGTGTGTGTGTGTGTGTGTGTGTGTGTGTGTGTGTGTGTGTGTGTGTGTGTGCGTGTGTGTGGTGTGTGTGGTGTGTGTGTGTGGGTGTGTGTGTGTGTGGTGTGTGTGTGTGTGTGTGGTATGTGTGTGTGTGGTGTGTGTGTGTGTGGTGTGTGTGTGTGTGTGGTATGTGTGTGTGTGGTGTGTGTGTGTGTGTGTGTGGTATGTGTGTGTGTGTGGTGTGTGTGTGTGTGTGTGTGTGTGTGTGTGTGTGTGTGTGTGTGTGGAAGCGGCTTAAGTTGCATTATTGCACATGGTATGAATTAAACAATTTGGGATGCAAAATGTCAGACACCATAGATCATTGTTTCAGTGGAAATAGTTTCTATAACAGTTCCGTTCTTGAAACAATGTTTCATTTTGTCAAGCAACCAGTGCCAAACTCTTCATAGCTCTGACATGTTTAAATGAATCCTTTTGTACGACATACAATTCCAATGACAACACAGTAAATTTATCCTTAAATTCTTGAAAAAGTTACAGAAAAATGCAGAAATTGCCTGAGTGCGCAGGACCATTTTGTGTTTGCTCCAATTCCATTTGTATGCTCTTTGGTTCCAGTTACAGAAATTTTAGCAACACCACAGCCAAAAGAGACCATCTTTCATTAGCTGCCGTGCAACAACGTTATTGGTTTACAATAAAAGATTCTTGTTCTGCACAAAGTTAAAACAAGCCTCACGGTAATGATGAAGTAAAAATGGATTGCAACATAAAATTGCTGCTGTGGTGACAAGCATGCAAAGTCTTTCCTGTTTCGGCACTGTGAGGTGAGGTAAGGAACCATCGGTCACTGTCAGAGAAGTGAGCCATATTTTGTAAATTCCTGAGATTGTCCTTGGTGTTGTTCCAGGAAATGATAAGGTTATGGATAACCTTTGCCACGGGAACAGGAATAGGCAGTTTCATTTGTTGGAAACAGAATCGAGTACAGGTATATTGCAACCATCAATGAAAATCATTACTTCCGTCCTTAAAAAGCAAAAAAAAAGGTCATTTATAAAGCAGCCGATGCATATGGTTGTTGGGTTTCATAATAATTATATTGTCATATATACAAGTACAATCTATATCTTACTGCCTGCAGTATACATTTGTATACATTAAATTGCCCCTGTACGGAAATGGGTAATAAGTATAAAGAATAGATAAATAAATATTTGAAGCTGCAGTTAGTGGAAGCAAATAGTTTCAGCGGTACAGACAAGTCTTTTATGGTTCCCAGAGCAGTTTATTGTCAGAGATGCAAGGGGAGTTTCAAGAGCCTGATAGCCATTGGATAAGAACAGTTGTTGAATCTTGATTTGTACCCGAGCCTGAGGAACTCCCACAGGGATACCCTGCAGTTGGGATAACTGGTCTTCAACCATCTTCTTTGTGCAGTGTGTGACGCCAACCATTGAAATGTTTTCATCTTGCTCCTGTTAAGTTCAGTTTTGCCAGCATAATGCAACACTGCCAAATGCTGCCTCGAAGTCTCACATCACTTCTGAGATCCAATTCATCAGCCCATTATTGGACCAAGGTTATTGACGATATCCACAGAAGAATGGTTTCAACAAAACCAAACTGGGAATTGGCAGACGAGTTATTAATGAATAAGTTGCTGCAATGATCACTCTGCTGACGACTGAGAGTTGCCTGACTCGGCAGTAAAAACGCCAGACTGTATTTGTCCAACACTTTGTGAACAGGCATCTGGAAAAAGTTTCTCTCTGTCAGCTGGAGCTATAAAGTGCAGATCTTCAAAACAAACACTGGAAGGTTATCAGATCCAATAAAGCCTTTGCTGTATCCAATATTCACAGAGCTTTCTTAACCTCATTTAGAGTGAATTATAGTGACTGAAAATGAGCTTCTGTGATGATAAAGATCTCAGGAGGAAGGCAAAATGAAGCATCTGTTTGGCATGTTTCACTGACCATGGCTCCAAATGCTTCAGCTGTTCACCTGCTGGTCCTACCTTCCTGGATGATGGGAACATTTTAATGTCACAGAAGAACAAGCATAGAAAATTTCTTGAAATCTTTGTGGAGAGTCTCCAGAGATCCCTATAAATGTTATCGATGACACACTGCAAGTCTAAGGTGGCCACTGCTTCAGCCAGTACCCTGCACAGTTGAGAAGAGCTAATTTTCAATCTAAAACCGCTTTCAAGTGGCCAGAATACCCGAATGTAAAGCCGCCTAAAATAACCCAAATGCGGCTGTCGGGAGGCCACCTGAAAGTGGAGAACCCGTCCCCGAGGAGCATTTACTCAACCCACCTCAGGGAGGTATATTCTCCGCTTCTGAGAGCTCCCCCTAGGCACCTGAAAGCAGCAAGGCAAAGCAGCTAGCAGCTTTCAGGTACGCTCTGATGACAGTTAGGTGGTAACCCAACTCCCCACGCCTGACAGCCCCCTCGCCACTGCGTGACAGATCCCCGGCGCATGACTACAGGGCTGGGTGGCCGGCGCTGAACTACAGGGCTGGCCACTCTCGCCCTGTAGTCCCACGCCAGGGGCTGTCAGGCGCAGGGAGGGGGGCTGTCGGCAGCGGGGAGAGGGGCTGTCAGGCAGCGGGGAGGGGTGCTGTCAGGCGGCTGCCCCTGCCCCAACTCAGGAGCCAGCATTTGCTCCGCGGCACCTCTCCCCGCTGCAGACCTTTCAGGTGGCAGAACACTGCCTTCAGCGCAGCCAGCTGAACGTCCCTTTGCAGACACTGCAGCCGGCTCCAGAGCTGCATTCTCCCACGATTCCACCTGAAAGCGGCTTAATAGTCACCCCACTCTAATAGGAGATTCAGTATAAAACATAACAACCTAAAATCATCCAGTAAACTCACACTTCCCAAAGAAAGATCAACTCTGCTATCTTCCCTACCTATTCTTCTCTTTGGCTTGGCTTCATGGATGAAGATTTATGGAGGGGTAATGTCCACGTCAGCTGCAGGCTCGTTTGTGGCTGACAAGTCTGATGCGGGACAGGCAGAATGGATAATTGACCAGAACATCAAATTGTTGAAGGAAACTTTATTAGAAATAAGAGCCACGATCAATCTTTGAAAATCTGGTGCTATCCAGGTTCAGATGAAATTTTAAATATAATAATTTCATATGAAAGAGGTCATTTTTTAATGGCTTATTATTGGTTCTCGATAATAGGGCAGCAGGTTTTGTGACTGAAAGAACATGGATCATCACAGATTCAACTGTAATTTTAGAAATTTAGAGATTACCCTATCAGCCCTTCAATCCACAAGTCTGCCCTAAACATCAAGCACCCTGTTCAACACTGATTCAGTCCTATCCTATTTGGTTTTCCCCACGTCCCCATCAAATCCCTCTCTCCCAGATTCAACTGCAGGCAGACAAGGGGCAATTAACTTACTAAAAACCTGAGCCCATTTGGGATGGAGGAGGAAAGTGGAACACCAGAAAGACCAGCATGATCATAGGAAAAATGGGCAAACTCCACACAGGCACCAGTGTTGGTCAATGGAATCCCCGTCACTAGTTGTGTCACTGTCCTTGACAGCTGAAGAACTGAACCTTACATTTAGCGAGGGCAAATGTGTGTTCAATGCGACAGAGCTACCCATTCTGGGCTACGTTGTCCGGAAGGGCGAAATCTGCCTCGACCCGGAGAGAATGGCCCTCGGGGCCGACTGGTCAATTATCAGCTGCTCTGGCTTGAGGGCTGCATCCATTTCTGTGAATAAAATCAGCTGCTCTGGCTTGAGGGCTGCATCCATTTCTGTGAATAAAATTGAAGTGCCAGTTGATGAAGTCGACAAAGACGATGTGGTCAAACAATAATCATGGCTTTTATTAGCAGAAACTCATGGTACAATAATGAAAGACAATAGGTGCACCTACAGTTATATCCAAGGGGAGTGTCCTTAACAGTAGAGATAATACACAGCCAATGTTAGTACAGCAAGGCTCGCCAGAGGGGAGACAGGCAGCTTGGCAGACATTCACCACAGTCCTGAACTGTTGAACAATCCGGCATTTTCTCTTCTTATTTCAGAATGTCAGTATTTGCAGTAGTTTAGATTTTACATTTCTTATAGTTTCTACCTTACCATCACATCATGGTAAGTGCTTACATTGTTAGTCGATGGAATCCTGGTCAATGGTTGTGTCACTGTCCTGAACTGTTGAACAATTCTGGCAATTCTTGTACGTTATTATCAATCCTTGGACTAATCAAGACCGAGCTATGCAAGTTTAATGATGGAGTTAACAAAAAAAATGTGCTCTTGTACTAATTTTGCTATTTTTAGTTCTGGGCAAAAAGCATGGGACTTGATATACAGATATGAATAATAAATAATTAAATGCATTTGTCACATATTTTTGACATTTATATTCACCTACTACCTTGTTTAAAAACATTACCTTAATGAAAATTCAACACACAGACTCAAGGGAACGGATTTCATCCAAGTGCAGCAGGAGGTTGAAATGATGACAGGGAAACACAGAGAACAGATGTGCTGGGCAATGGTCACTGGTCTGCTGTAATTGAAGCTCAGGCAAAGTAAAGGAAATATGGACCTGATCAGGAATAAATAGTAATGGGTCCATTGGAAATAAGAAAAAAAAGCATAAAAAGTGAGAACTCATCAAAAATATCACTTGAGCAAAGAGGAATACAAGGAATGATATTCCAGAGGATTGTTAACTTGACCTGCGACATCAAGGGCGCCGGGCTTCACTCCATCCAGGACAGGCGGTGTCTTAAGAAAGCAGCCTTTATCCTCAAGGGCCCTCACTGATGCGCCATCCATAACTCCAAAAGACTGGATGTTATGCAAAACTTTATGCTTTTATTTGCAATAGAATGGAGGGACGTCCATGCTGGTCGACTGTCTCGAATTGGGGAGGGGGCTGTGGAACGGTCACCTGTATTCAGGAGCCTGTGGGAGGGGCCAAATGTACAGTCACCCAATGATAAATATACAAACAGTGGTTTATCACACTCAACACCCAGGCTATGCCCTCTTCACTCTGCTACCGTCAGGAAGGAGCTACAGGAGCTGAAGACCCATCGGCACAAGGACATCTTCTTCCCCTCTGTCATCAGATTTCTGAATGGACAATGAACCACAGGCACCTCCTCGTTTTCTCCTATTTTGGTGCACTATTTATTTCTTTTTGAAATGCAATTTATAGCAATGTTTGCACTGTGAATGCTGCCACAAAACAACACATTTTGTGACATGTTCAGGTCAATAAATTCTGAATCTGATTCTGAATGAACATTTCTGATCTGGAAGCCTGAATTAGGATTGCAGTGTAAAGAGTTGTGCAAGAATAAAACTTCACAAGCATTGGTTTGACATGATGCAAGAAAAATTCGGAAATGAGAACATAAACATAATGTTGCATCATTTGGGAGATATATTTTGCATTCTGACTCCCAATTTTAGCTCATGTAAAATATTAGGATTTCATTATATTTTTAATATTTGGCATACCTTCCATAATATTTGTGATGTTTCATTATGAAATATCAAATTACAATATCAATTCATAATTAGGAAAACTAAAAGAAGGTATGAGGAGACTATAGCAAGCAGGGTGAAAATTAATCCAAAAGGGTTCTACAAATATGTTAATGGTAAAAGGAAAGCGAGAGACAAAATTGGTCCCTTAGAGAATCAGAGCGGAAAACTGTGTGTGGAGCCTAGAGAAATGGGGGAGATATTGAACAGTTTCTTTTCTTCGGTATTCACCAAGGAGAAGGTTATTGGGATATGTGAGATAAAAAAAGCAAATTGGGTAAATATGGAGAATATAGTGATTACGAAAGATGTAGTGTTAGGGCTTTTGAGGAATATAAAGGTGGATAAGTCTCCGGGACCAGACGGGATCTTCCCCAGGACACTGAGAGAAGTAAAGGAGGAAATAGCAGAGGCTCTGACAGTAATTTTCCAAATGTCATTAGAGATGGGGATAGTGCCGGAAGATTGGCGTGTTGCGCATGTGGTTCCTTTGTTTAAAAAGGGTTCAAGGAGCAAGCCTGGCAATTATCGGCCTGTAAGTTTGACGTCTGTGCTAGGTAAATTAATGGAGAAAGTTCTTAGAGATAGTACTTATAAATATCTGGATAGACAGGGTCTGATGAGGAGCACTCAACACGGATTTGTGGGCGGAAGGTCCTGTTTGACCAATCTGATTGAATTTTTTGAAGCGGTGATTAGGAATCTGGATGAGGGTAGCGCGGTGGATGTTGTCTATATGGACTTCAGTAAGGCCTTCGATAAGGTACCACATGGAAGGTTAGTTAGGAAGGTGCAGACTTTAGGTATAAATTTTGAGATAGTCAAATGGATTGAACATTGGCTGAAATGGAGAGGCCAGAGAGTGGTAGTGGAAAATTGTCTGTCAGGTTGGAGGCCGGTGACCAGTGGTGTGCCTCAGGGATCTGATTGGGCCCATTGTTGTTCGTTATATACATTAATGATCTAGATGATGGGGTGGTGAATTGGATTAGTAAATATGCAGACGATACTAAGGTAGGCGGAATAGTGGATAATGAAGAAGGTTTTCAAGGATTGCAGAGGGATTTGGGCTGCTTAGAAAAGTGGGCTGAAAAATGGCAGATGGAATTTAATGCTGATAAGTGTGAGGTGCTTCATTTTGGTAAGAAGAATCAGAACAGGACATACGTGGTAAATGGGAGAGCATTGATGAATACAGAAGAGCAGAAGGATTTAGGAGTAACGGTACATTGTTCCCTGAAGGTAGAAACTCATGTGAATAGAGTGGTGAAGAAGGCTTTTAGTATGCTGGCCTTTATCAATCATTGCATGGAATATAGGAGTTGGGAGGTGATGTTGAGACTGTATAAGGCGTTGGTGCAGCCTAATTTAGAGTTCTGTGTGCAGTTCTGGTTGCCTAATTATAGGAAGGATATAAACAGAGTGGAGAGAGTGCAGAGAAGATTTACCAGAATGTTACTGGGTTTAAGCATCTAGAGTACAGGGAGAGATTGGGCATATTAGGTCTTTATTCTTTGGAGCGTAGAAGGTTGAGAGGGGATTTGATAGAGGTATTTAAGATTATGAAAGGGATAGACAGAGAGGATGTGGATAGACTATTTCCGTTAAGAGTAGGGGAGATTGAAACAAGAGGACATAAGTTAAGAGTTAAGGGGCAGAGGTTTAGAGGTAACATGAGGGGGAACTTCTTTACTCAGAGAGTGGTAGCGGTGTGGAACGAGCTTCTGGGAGAAATAGTGGAGGCAGAGTCAATTTTATTATTTAAGAAAAAGCTGGACAGGTATATGGATGAGAAGAAGGTGGAGGGTTATGGTCATTGTGCAGGTAGGTGGGACTAGAGAGGAGTGTTTGGTTCGGTGTGGACTAGAAGGGCCTAATGGCCTATTTCCATGCTGTAATTGTTATGTTATGTTATGTTACATATCAAATAGCTCCCTGCTCTACTCACTGTACACCTATGTTTGTGTGTCTTGGTACAACAACAACAATGTGACAGAGTATATATAGATATGCTTTGGGGAGATAAATTGGGAAAGGTTTGTTAGAGTAGATTACATACAAACACTTTAAAATAGATCTTATTTGAAACACTGTAGCTCTGCTAATGCTAGACATATCGGCTCCACAGCTTTTGCAAGAGCTTTAGAGAGTGCTCAAGAAGCTTCAATAATGGATTGTTGTTTACAAAAGGCAACAGATGAAAGATCTTGTTGAAGCTGCCTTCTATCTGGAGTAGAGCTTGCTGTTCTAAGAGGCTCATGTGGTTTTGCAAGCAGAGAGTTAAACAGTCTTTCTCTCTAAGAGAGAGAGAGACACACACACACACACACACACACACACACACACACATCACTTCTACAGTGTTATAGTTGATAACAGCAGCTGGGACTGGAACAGGACAAGCTGGCAAGCTTGTGGAAAGCACCATTTGGAAGATGGCCTGGTCAAAGCCCTTGCAATTCATGCAAGAGGAGAGGACTGGTTGTCTAATGTTTCACTTGGAATAAGGCAAACAAAAAGGAACTCTGTGGTGACCTGAAAGAAAGAGGTTATCATCTGGAGAACCCTGATGGGGCAAGTTTCATCAGCAAGACACTGGAGTGGCTGACTGAGGTACATCAGTTGTGGATGTCCAGGAACAACAAATCTCTCTCTGAAAACTGGTAAGAACCTTCCTGAGCGTTAACCATTTACCTTTCAAGCACCAAAGCCTGGTGAACTTTATAAATGTTAAATTCTGTGCACAGTATTTGAATTGCCTTCCACCAGTGAACTTGGAGGAATGAGAAATAAGTTTGGACTGTGAACCAAAGAACTTTTCTGAAATTACACACACGTACACGTAGAATTAGAATGGGGTTAAGTTAGGTTAGTTAAGTTAAAGTTTGATCCTGTTTTCATGTTTAAAGATAATTAAAAGCAACTTTTGTTTAAGTAACCATTTTGTCTTGGTGAATATCTATTGCTGCTGGGTTTATGGGTCCTCTGGGCTCGTAACAACGCTATCTACAAATATACTGATGATACCGCGATAGTGGGTTGTATAAAATGGAGTGATGAGTAAGTATACAGGAGGGAGATTGAAAACTTGGAGAACAACCTTGCACCCAATATCACCAAAACCAAGGAGTTGATTGTTGACTTCAGGAAGGGAAAACCACAGGTGTATGATCCAGTGATCAATGGGGGAAATCAGAGGTAGAGAGAATGAGCAAATTTAGGTTCTTGGAAGTCACTACCTCAGAGGATCTTTCCTAACCCCAACACACAAATGGCATCATGAAGAAAGCCTCTTCTTCCTCAGGAGTTTGCGGAGGTTTGGTATGACATCAGAAACGCTGGCGACTTTCTACAGATATATAATGAAAAGTGTGCTGACTGGCTGCATCATGGTCTAGCATGGAGACACCAATACCCCTGAGCATAAAGCCATCCAAAAAGTAGTGGACACAGCCCAGGACATCACAGGCAAAACCTTCCCCACTGTTGAGAGCATCTACTGGGAACACTGCTGTTGGAGAGCAGCAGCCAATCATCAAGGATCCACACCACCCAGCACATGCTGTCTTTTTGCTGCTGCCATCAGGAAAGACGAATAAATGGTATGAGATTCTTACCACTAGGTTCAGCAACAGTTGATGCCCTTCCACTATCAATGATCTGGATTAATATGTGATAAATTTGATTAGCAAGATCACAGATGACACAAAGATTGGAGCTGTGGTGGACAGTAAGGAAAGCTTTCAAAGCTTTTCCAACTGGACCAGTTGGAAAAATGGGCTGCAAAGTGGCAGATGAAATTTAATACAGACAATGGGAGGTGTTGCATTTTGGAAGGATAATCCTAGATAGGATATTGTCTATAAAAGATAGGGCACTTATGAGTGTGGTTGGACACTCATAATTCTCTGAAAGTGACATCTCAAGTAAATAAGGTCATAAAGAGAGCTTTTGGCATGAGTCTTCATAAATCAAAGCATTGGGAAGAAGAGCTGGGATGTTATTGTAAAGGTGTACAAGACATAGGTGAGGCCAAATTTGGAGAAATGTGTGCAGTCTTGGTCACATAACTACTGGAAAGATATCAGTAAAATTGAAAGTACAGAGATGATTCACGAGGATACCAGCTACAGCAAGAGTTCGCTCAAGAGATTCAATACACCAAGGGGTTGGAGAAACTTAGCACGTCATGTAGCTTTCTTCTGCAGCAAACATATACAGTATAACCAATGTTTTGGGCTTGAGTCCTCCGTCAAGGAATTAGAAAAAAAAGCAGGGAATAAAATGGTGAGGGGAGGGGCAGGGATAGGATCACAGACCCACAGCCAGAGGGTCAAAGGTGGATATGGGTGAGAGAGCAGAAGGAAAAAAAAGCTGGGGAGTGTGGGGGGGGGGGAACTGTCTGAATAGAGAGGGAAGGAGATGGGGGAGGGAGGGAGGAAGGGAGAGAGAGAGAGAGAGAGAGCGAGAGAGAAAGAAACTGGAAAAGTTGATATTCATGCCATCTGGTTGGAGAGTTTAACTCCATTCAAGAGATCATGGTTCCTACATTCTTATATGCAAAGATAAAGCAATAATAGTATTGTAATTGGCCCTCATCAAACCAGGTATCAGACATTCTCAGCAAATTGTGACATACTAACAATGATTCCAGCCAGACTTACTTTGTGGCTTAACATGGTCACCAGCATATTTGCTCCAATAATTAATGGGATATGTGTATATCCAGAGTATCTGGCATCATTACACCAATTTTGGCTGCCTGGGGATTGTCCTCAAGACCATCTATGTGAATAATTTTGTCCCAGAATAGGTGTTTGATATTTGTTAATTTCCCAGTGCTCCCAGTGTAAATATGCAATTCAATTAAATTATTTTTCTGCACCCAAAGTATTAAAGCCAACAATGTCATTCTTTCTACTGAATTCAATCTCCTACTGTCAACTTTTCTCTCAAATCGGATTTTTATAAAACTTGATGCACATTGAGATTCTGTGTTTCTTTCAGGAGATAATCCTCCGCCAGGTCTCCTCCAAAATGCCTGCTTGCTGGGATGAACAAAGAAGACCTTCTACATCCACTCGTTCCCGTTTCCAACGGCTTATTTACTACCATTGAATTTAAACCAAATAGTAGTCTTTGTGGTAGCTTGGAACCAAAATAACTTATACATAAAGTCAGATTTGCATAAACTTCACATGATCTTGGGCAAATTAACATCTAATACCCAGACAAACATGTTTTTTGTGGTGCTGGGGTGAAGAGTTTAAAGAAGCCCACAAAATGTGGTCATGAGAAACTTCCAATTGAATGATCTTTTCATCTCATTCCATTAAACATACTTAATGAGCTTTAGATAAGAAGAGCACAGACAAAAGCCCTTTGGCCATGACATCTGTGCTGACCATCAACCACCCATTTTTCTTTTTGATTATTTTATTTTTGACTTTCAATGGCTCAGGAAATCCAAACAAACAGCACAATCTCTTCCAACAATGGTATATAACATTCAAAGTTGTTTTTTTCCCTCTGCCCCTCTCCCCCACTCCCCTCAAGAAAAAGATTATACATATTAAACAAATACAAAAAAAAAACAAAATATCACCAAAGTCACAGACCCTTTAAGGCAGTGGTTTTGAAACTTTTTCTTTCCACCCACATACCACCTGAAGCAATCTTATGTGGGTGGAAAGAAAACGTTTGAAAAACACGGTTTTAATCGTCCCTCATTGACTCGTTATGTGCACTGTTTCAGAACTCCAAAGGAAATTGACCAACAGCAATTTTCCTCAAACAAAATATTTCGGTAACAATCGGGTCCGGAGCAGTGATTCTCCACCTTCCTTTCTCACTTACCCACCACCTTAAGCAATCCCCTACTAATCACAGAGCACCGATGGCACAGGGATTACTTAAAGTGGGATGCGAGTGGAAAGAAAAGGGTGGAGAACCACTGCCTTAAAGGAAATTAAGAAAAACTCTAAGTAACTTGAAATAAAAAAGATAAGGTACAAAATACAAGAGGACATTATCTGTGCTATGACCCACTTCATTGATCTCAATCATTCCACTGCTGGCACGGATTATTGCTTCTCTTTTATTCAGAAGGGGTGTAATTAAATCTGCGTACCCATTTGCCGCAGACAAGGTTGCCATACCTTAACGAATGTGTAATATTTCTTCCTTAAATTGTACATGATTTTCTCCAGGGGAATACAACTCTGCATTTCCTTATCTCATCATGTAATATTTAGTTGGGAGTCGGACTTTCATGTGATCACTATACACTTCCTGGCTACCAACAAGTGCCCTTCACAAATTGAATTTGGTATCTGCATAGTTTAAAACTTATGTCCATAATGTTTCCCAGATGGTACAATTCTGGATCTTGTGGAAAATCCACCTTTGTAATTTTTTTCAGAATGTCCCCCAGGTCCTCCCAGAAGGATCTCACCTTTGTACACAGCCAGGTTAAATGGATAAAGGTTCCAATCTCAAACACCACACCTAAAGCGCATTTCCGAGATTTATAGTTTTTCATGTAATATTTGTGGTGTGAGGTATAATTGATGCAGGAAATTATATTGCACCGGCCTGTACCTGTATCACAGATGCTGTCATGCTGTCCAAACACAGGTCTGACCATCACAACTCGTAGATTGTTGTGCCCAAGTCCGACACCCACCTTTCCCTCACCTTATGAAAGCCTGGCTTCAGGCCCTCACTTTGGAATAGGAGATAAATTAAAGAGATAAACTTATGTGTATTCCTCCTTTGAATTAGAAGCTCCATGTCACTTCACACAGGCAGGGCCATCGACAGCTCTAAGTTATCCTTTAAGAAAGATCTTAGCTGAAGATAGCAGAAGAAAGTTTTATTCGGCAAATCATATTTATTCCTCAGCTGCTCGAATGACATGACCCTCTCCTGTTCATAATAATCCTCGATACACCTGATCCCTTTCCAGCACCAGGCGTCCAGGATCTTATTATCCAGAGTCATCGATATGAATTTATTCTGGAACAAGGGAGTATTAGGAGATAACCCCACCTTTAGTAACATTTTTACACCAATCCTACATTATTTCCTCCACATTCCCAGCAACTTCATCCCAGATTCTGTCTCTCACCAGGAAGCAATTGACAGAAGCCAATTAACCTATCAACATGCACGTGATTTAGGGTTACATGAGTACCCAGAGGAAATCCACACCATCAACAGGAGATTGGACAAACACCAAAAGACAGCCACAGGGGACAGGATCGAATTTGACTCCTAGAACTGTGAGGCAGCCCCTCCACTTGTCATGCCACCATTCTCATAGAGACTAATAAATATGGAAAATAGAACTGTTACTTAATTTGTTTTAAAAAATTACAAACTATTCAAAATTTCAGCAAATACTCCCGAGAGCAAAGTGAAGGAAGTAAGGGAATTTATTGGAAGAATAAATGAAGCTCTTAATTGTTTCTGAAACTCCCAAGAAAGGCAGAGAGTGAACTAGAAATGAGCAATACTTGAGACACCAGAAATAAGAACATTCTCTATTTAAAATCGCGCAATGGTTATGAATAATAATGGAAATCACATTCAAATTTAAACAGGGTTGAAAATATGAATATTCTAACTGATGACTCAGGATAAGGCAGGAAGGAAAACAATATGAAAGAAAGCCACCTCACACAGCTCATTGTTATGCAGAGTTATTGGAGGACCCTATTCCTTTCTCCTAGTTCCTCCACCTCTGCTCCCAGGGTGAGGTTTTCCACTCAGAGTCATTGAAGAGGCCTTTTTCTACAAATCTGGCCTCCTCCTTATTGTTATTGATAAAGCTTTTCAACTTCATCTCTTCCAATACACACACCTCTGCACTCAATCCAAAAGAAACAATGTTTGAGTTCTCTTGGTGCTCACTTTTCCCACCACCAACTTCTGCATTTGACACTCCTGCCAACCTCAGTGTGATCCCACCTGCCCCTCCCCACTGCTTTCCATCTTTTGTAGGGATGGTTTACCCTGTCACTCTGTAGTCTGCTTATCCGTCGCCAACCATACCTCCGCCCACTTTGGCGCTTCCCGCTGCAGCCACAAAGCTTGCCCCTACATCTAACCCCTCACCTCCATCCAGGGCCACGAATGGACTTTCTAGGTGAGGCAGCATTTTGCATCCCACTTGTCCAAATTAATCAACTGCATTCAGTGCACTCGATGTGGCCCCCTCTGCACCAGTGAGATCGAGTATCGGTTCTTTGTCCTTGAATGCAAGCTTGAACTCCCAGGTGCCAGTCACTTTAATTTCCCCTCACCATTTCCACACAGACATGTCTCATCGTGGCCTGAGATATATCACATACTGTATCACATTCACAGCCCAGGTAGCCTGAAACCCAATAGCGTGTACAATTAATTTTCCAAGTGTAGATAACCTCATCCTGATTTGCTTCCATCGGGCATTTATATGCTCCTGGTTTTATTTTTCTCTCACCCTCCCCATCTCCTCCATCCCGGTATCTCCTCTCTACATGTCTCACCATTTCTCTCATTTTTATTTTGTTCGCTCTCCTTTGGCCCTTGCCCTACCATCCGTCCACCTTTTCATGCTTGCTATCTCCCCTTTGTATGTTAGACTCCAAAAGGAAAAAAATCCTGTCCCAAAGCACTGACATTTCTCTCCATGGATGCTGCCTGCCTCACAGAGACTATCCGGATTTCATGATTTGTTAAGGGCTACGACAGCTGTCATTCTTGTGTTCACCCACTTTTTTGGTATCTGGACAGTTTAAAACTTGTGTCTATAATGTTTCCCAGATGGTACAATTCTGGATCTTGTGGAAAGTCCACCTTTGTAATTTTTTTCAGAATGTCCCACCTAACTCCTATTTTAATCAGTTATCTGCAAGAAGTGAGAAAGCACCTCACTTAATTTTGGGCTGGATCACATGGTTAAGGCATTGAGTAGTATCCCCAAAATTGGGTCTTATCTCACAACACAGATACAGCAATTGAATGAGAACGGGTAATAGTTCTGCTATGTTCTATATTCTGTAGAAGGGATGTGGTTGTCCAGCTACATCTTAACTACAGTACATATTTCTGGTCACCAAGACACAAGGGAAATATTGAATCTCCAGAAGAATGGTGATACACATACAGCACAGAATAGCCTCCACGCCCAATCCTTGCCATCCCAAGGATTAGAGGACAAAATAAGATTGGCTGAAATTGTTTGATTTTTGGAACTAGAGCAGGAATATATTGGAGGAAAACAAAATGGGTGTGGGGGTTAAGGAAATTATTTACTATAAAACAATTCCTCAGTAATATTCCAAAAGAAATAATGCAGAATAAAGACAGGCATAGAACAATGTGTTATAAATAAAATAAATACAAAGCCTGATGTCAGATGATACACAGGTAGGAAGGACTGAGACAGATTAGGAGAATGGGCAGAGAAGTGGTAAATTAAATACAATGTCGGAAAGTGCACGGTCCAGGCACTTTGTTAGAAGAAATAAATGGGCATGTTTTAGATGTCGTAGAGAGATAGGTTCATTTTTCCATTCGACTTAGCAATGTACTGAGGTTAAACCATTTTGGATACAAATTAAAATAATTTTGGAGAAAATATTAAAGGTAAAAGCTCTTATTGAATCCAACTTTTTTTAAATTGGGGAATATTAAAATGGTTAGTCTAAAATTAAGAATAACTAAGTATCAAGTTGAATTTTTACAATTTAGCTATTTCTAGGAAATGTGTTGTTATTACTTGGAAATCAGATCTGGATTTAGGATAGATAGTATGCAGAGTTACGATCATGTATTCCTCTTGAAAAAATAACTAATAGTTTTCATGATAAATATGATTTCTCTTTGAAAATATGGAGCCCATATTTACAATATGTTGGTATGAAGATTTAGAGCGCTCAATAACTCGGTTTGGTGGTAATTTTTGGTTTCACAGCGATTGATTTTAATTTGTACGTGTATTTTTGATAATCTTTTCTTTTTAGGGGTAGATGGGAGGGAGGAGGGTGGTGGGGAGGGAGGGGGGATTAGGGTAATATAGACCACATGTAGTTTTTATATAAATAATTTATTATTAATTGAAAATGTAATTGTGATTTAAACCTTTTAAAATAAAATTTAAAAAAAAACAGAAATAAATGAGCAGATTATTTTCAAAATGTGGAAAAATTGTACATTCCCAGATGCAAAGGGACCTGAGGGGGGGGTGGGGGGGGTGGGGGGTGCTTGTTGCAGGATCGCCTGAAGGTAAACTTTCAGGTTGAGTTGGTGGTGAAGAAACCAAACGCGACGCTGCCATTTAATTTCAAGAGGAATAGAATACAAGAGGAGGGACGTGATGGTGAGGCGTTTTATAAAGCATTGATGAAATGTCACTTGGGGCATTGTGAGCATGTTTGGGCTCCTCAATTAAGAAAAGACGTGCTGAGGATTCAGAGGAGGTTCACAGTGAAGATTCTGGAAATGAAAGGGTTATCACAAGAGGAACGTTGGATGGCTCTTGGCCTGTACTCATTGGAATTTAGGAGAATGAGAGTGTGGGAGGGGGAATCCCTTTGAAACATAATGAATGTAAAAAGGTTGTTTCCCACGGTGGGAAAGTTTAAGACAAGAGGGTACAGCTTCAGGATTCAAGGGCATCCACTTAGAACAGAGATGCAGAAGAATTTCTTAAGCCAGAGGGTGGTAAATCTGTGGAATTTATTGCTACAGGCAGTTGTAGAGGCCAAGTCATTGGGTGTATTTAAGGGTTCTTGATTAGCCAGGGCATCAAAGATTATGGGGAGAAGACTGGGCTGAGTGGGAAAATGGATCCGCTCATAATTGAATGGCAGGGCAGACTCGATGGGCTGAACAGGCTATTTCTGCTTGATTCTTAGAGTTTTATCATGGAACATTTTGATGGTCTTCTGGGCAGGTTAACAGAGATAACTGTTTGGAGCCAATAAAAGAGGCTGCTAAATTGTGAAGTTGTAGATTTCTACTGATAAAAAAAAGCAAGGCATGCCACATCCATAAACTTTGTTTTTATGTTTCCAACTAATGTTCTGTCGAATGACCATCTATCTTCAAAAATCACTTTAGGTTTTTGCTAGAACTATAAAATTGACATTTGCATTAATTATTTAAAAATAATTCACAATTAAATGATTTGAAAGCCTATTTGCATGCTATTTCCTATTTCTATTCATTGCTGGCTTATTGATCCAAAGCTTCTGTTAACATCACTGTATTTATTGCAGTATAGTTCTGACAAATAGGGATAAAGACTAATTCTTTTCTCAAAGAAATTCTCCTGCTAATTATGTGTGGTAATATTCAAATGCCTCCACCTCTGAGAAAACATCAGGCAACATCAAGACAATATCAGGTGTAATGAACATTCATATGGTCCTGGTCTACCTTTTTATTATAATAAATATAGATCTCTCCAAGCAAACATAATTGTGCGTCGGATAATCAATTGAGCCTGGGATAGTTTAAAATGAAAAGAACAATTGAAGGCACTCAGGAAACAGATTGCCAACTTTGACAAGGGTGCTAAACACCTAATTTCCTCTCTCCTCGCACCAAGCTTCCCGTCACAGATGAGAACCCCAACAGGACTCTTCCAGAGTTGCTGAACTCAAGAATTCACTGGGGCAGGGATCAGAATAAATGGATCAGCTGACTTTATGTCAGAATTCTGTCAATATATAATAGGCTTGGTCTAAAATACTACTTCTGATGCAAGATTTAAATTTACAGACATTTTTGGACATAAAATAATAACAGACTCACGTCAAGTGCCTCGTAATTGCTAAAACGTATTGATCATCTTCATACCAATTCTGGATAAATTTGGGTGTCATGCCTCCAGGCTTCCAATAAAACATTCATACAATACATTCTGCAAATGCAAATCGTGCAAAAGTGGATAGCTGGAAAATTTTAAGGAAAAAACAAAACGTAAACTCAGTTGGGCCCCGTGTCTGAAAACACCTGTATACATTTAAATTTGAAATGACTGTACAAGAAAAATACTACATTCTGAGAAAGCTGGCTAAAAATGTATCAAAATTACTAGTTGCTTCATAAGCATACTATACAGTAGGCCAACTTTGTTATAATATATCTTGGACTAGTTCAAACTTGTCGCTATGCAAGGCTTCAGTTCCTTAAGCAACATATCTTGAGTAGAACCACGGTTCAACGCAAAGCTTCTGTTTTGATAACTCAAAAATCTTCCCTTAAATTTTGCACAGTTGAAGAAGTATAATGTACTTGTGACAGTTATTTACAAGTCTGGTTAACGCACAGCATGAAGAATTTGGAGCACAGCATCTTGTGTGAAACATACCTTGCATGGTAAGTGTATCCAACAGTCTGTTTCTATCTTAAAAGCATCAAAAACCCAGACTTCTGCAGTCAAAATTCCTTTCCATTGCTAGAAACTATCACTATGTAAAGGTGGGTGCTTGGAAACAGCACGCTAGGGTAAGTTTAGACAAAGAGAAGGTAATTGCTACCAAGCTCTAATTGCTGCTGCTTGCATGAAACTTGATCTCAGGTGGGTGGGTAACCTGACTGCATCCCTGACGTCACAACTGCCAGTCAAATATAACCTAATATGACTTCCTCTCAAAATATTCTAACTATGCAATTTAAAGATGTTTAACTTTCACCTTGAACAACGACTTCATTCACAATAACTGAATGACGAGGCCGAAGGAATATTATAACTTTAATACTTTACTGATTTGTGGACCCACATGACAACAAGGAACAGCGGAAGAATATTTCCTAATTTCCACGACAAGATAGAAAATCATTTGAGAACTGCTGCAGATCTCCTTATTTTCTGACGGAAAAGAATCCGCCTCAGAACACGATTCTAGCTCACATCACCATCCATATGCCTCTCATCAACCTTCAGAAGCATCAGGCAGCTGCCTCAGACACAAAAGACTACGCTGCTTGTCAGCTTGAACTGGGTCGGTCTTTGCACCTCAAGCAAATGACTGTGGCAGAGAATGACCACAGCTAACCATATGGCAGCAGTTTAAATAGACACACAAGGGACTGGAGGTTCTGGTCTCTGGAGCAATGCACACCTACTGGTGCAGCTCAGTGGGCGTCAATTAAAAGTTATCCATACCATCTCTACATAACAATGTGAATGAAATGTAATATTATAGTCTGTGTTACCCTGTGCAAAAGGTGACGGCATTAGCTAAATTGATGTTAAATGATGCAGCAGTATTAAATCCTGAATACAAAATCTGCAAGAGTTGAGGTCACATTGCTAGCCTGCATCATTGCTAGGTCTACAATCCACTTAACTTGCAAGTATTATTGTAGCACATGGCCAAACTGTATAACCTGAGTCCTGCTCATGTGGAGCATGTTCCATCTAGTATCTCTCATTGTTTGAAGAATGATGCATCAAAGCCTGCTGGTATTACAACAGGTGGGGTTAGTGCAGTTCATTGTCTTCTTTTTATTTATTTCAATTTTAAAATCTTGTTTATCATAGCTTTGTCATCACCTCCTGCCCATGGCAAACTGTAAAATCACACCAGGTTGATGTGTTAACTCTACCAATAAGCAGACATTCTGCCTGGCCCACAGGAAAAAAGAATCTCAGAGTTGTATGTGACGACGTGTACGTGCTCTGACAATAAATTTGAACTTGTAGCTTTTTGTAAAAGATGGTTGGGGAAAATACTAGTTTTCACGGATATGCTTTTCTCCACACTCCATTCTGGTCTGTTGAAGTCTGACAAATGTTTAACTTACTATGTACCAAAAAAAAGAGGGCTTTTTTAACATGTTAAAAGCTGAGTTCGTGTAATGTAATAAATATGTAAATACGTGCATAAAAGTACATGATCAGCAAGTCTGAATGCTTAGTATACATTTTCACTGGAAGGTAAATGCTAAAACAAAACCATCAACAAAACAAAACTCAAAGAATTCAGAACAAAGACATATCAACATAATTAGAACAGAGCTTTGCTCTCCCCCATGTCTGACTTCTTCTGTACTAACTTCTACTGTGATGAAATGCTTCGAGAGGCTGGTCATGGTATTAACACATACCTAACTAAGATCTGGACCCACTGCAATTCGCCAATCGTCACAATCGCTCCGCGGCAGATGCAGTTTCGCTGGCTCTCCACCCATCTCTGGGTCACCTTGAAAACAGCAATTCATACATAGGGCTGCTCTTCATAGACTACAGCTCGGCCTTCAAATACCATTATTCCCTCAGTGCTGGTCAAGAAGCTACAGACTTTAGGCCTCCGTACCCCATCCTTAACTTTCTCATCACAGTCAGTGCGAATTGAAAACAACGTCTCCTCCTCACTGATCATCAACACAGGTGCACCCCAAGGATGTGTGCTTAGTCCACTGCTCTACTCATTATACACCCACGACTGTGTGGCCAGGCTCAATTCCAATGCTATCTAAAAGTTTGCCGATGATACCACAGTTGTCGGCAGAATCACAAATGGCAATGAGAAAACGTTGAGGAGGGAGATAGATCAGCTCGTTGAATGGTGTAACGACAACAACCTTGCGCTCAACATCAGGAAAACCAAGGAGATGATTGTGGACTTCAGGAGGAAGTCGGGGAACACGACCCAGTCCTCATCAAGGGTTCAGTAGTGGAGAGGGTCAAGAACTTCAAATTCCTGGCTTTGTGCAATCACAAAGCAGGCTTGCCAGCAGCTACACTTTTTGAGGTGTCTGAGGTGGTTTGTTATGTCACCCAGGACTCTCGTAAACTTCTACAGGTGTATCGTGGAGAGCATTCTGGCTGGTTGCATCACTGCCTGGCATGAAGGCACAAAGTCTCAGGACAAGAATAAACTCCAGAGGATTGTTAGCTTGGCCTGCAACATTACAAGCACCAGACTTCACTCCATCGAGGCACCTCTATCCTCAAAGACCCCCACCACCCAGACCATACCCTCTTCACTCTGCTACCATGAGGGAAAAGGTGCAGGAGCCTAGAGATGAGGATTCAATGGCACAAGGACAGCTTCTTCCCCGCTGCCATCAGATTTCTAAATAATCAATGAACCAAAGTCACTGCCTGACTTTTCGTGCAATATTATTGTTATTTTCTTTCTATAGTAATGTTGTAAGATGGTTAGAATATGTATGTTTGCATTATGATGCTACCACAAAACTCCAAACTTCACGACAATAAATCCTGATTCTGAATCTGACCTAAAAGTGGTTGATACTGACCTCGACGTGAACTGTTACTTGCCCAATTTCAAAAATTATCAAATTGTGCTTTGATGCATTTGGAGTTAAGGGAATTTTAGATGTGGAACTATTTTATGTTTTAGAAGTGTTGTCTTACAGTGCGTTCAAAAAAAGAAAACAGAAATGGATAAGGAGGAAAGGTGGTGATGAGGAAGCAGAAATGAGAGGTAAACAAAGTATGAAATGGCCATGTTGAACTATATGACTTTAAATATTAATGGAATGCATAACCAAATCAAAAGGAAGAGGCTGTTAAATTTTCTGAAGAAAGTAAAAATTGATATAGCATTCGTGCAGAAAACACATCTAACTGAAGTGGAACACAAGAAATTAAAGAGAGACTGGGTAGGGCACGTAACGGCAGCATCATATAATTCAAAAGCCAGAGGTGTAGCTATATTAATCAATAAAAATGTACCAATCAAAATAGAGGAGGAAATAATAGATCCAGCAGGGAGGTATGTAATAATAAAGTGTCAGATATATTCAGAATTTTGGAATTTGCTCAATGTATATCCACCTAATGAAGAGGATCAAAAATTTATGCAAGGTATCTTTTTGAAGTTTGCAGATACGCAGGGGACTTTAACCTTAATTTGGACTCAAAGATGGATAAAAATGGAAAAAAAGACTAGCAGAAAGAACAAAGTAACCAAATTTATGGTTAAATCAATGCAGGAAATGCAATTTTTGGATATATGGAGGAGACAACACCCAAAGGAGAAGGAATACTCATATTATTTGGGTAGACATAAAACATACTCAAGGATAGACCTGTTCCTGTTGTCAGCCCACATCCAAGGGAGAGTTAAGAAAACGGAATATAAAGCTAGATTGTTATCGGATCACTCACCCCTGTTATTAGCAATAGAGCTGGAGGACATCCCACCGAGAATGTATAGATGGAGGTTAAACTCCATGCTACTTCAAAGACAGGATTTTAGAAAATTCATTGAGCAACAAATTAAAATGTACTTTGAAATAAATACGGAATCAGTGAAAGATAAATTTATATTATGCGACGCAATGAAAGCCTTCATCAGAAGACAGATAATAAGTTATGTAACTAAGATGAAGAAGGACTACAATCGGGAAATAGAACAGCTGGAAAGAGAAATAGCAAGTACAGAAAAATAATTAGCAATAAGGGAAGCTACAACAAAAAGAAGAGAATTGGCGGACAAAAAAATAAAATATGAAACATTACAAACATATAAGGTGGAGAAGAACATAATGAAGTATGAAAAAACGCACAAAATACTAGCTTGGCAGCTTAAGACAGAACAAACTAAAAGAACGGTACTGGCATCAAGGAAAAAGGACAATCAAATTACATATAACCCAACGGAGATCAATGAAAACTTCAAGGAATTCTATGAGCAACTATATCGAATTGAGAACAAAGGGAAAGAAGACAAAATAGATGAATTTCTAGCTAAAATTGAACTACCAAAATTGCAAGAAGAGGAGCAAACTAAATTAATAAAACCATTGGAAATAGAGGAAATACAGGATATATTAAAAAAAACTACCGAACAATAAAACGCCGGGAGAGGATGGACTCCCAATAGAATTCTATAAAACATTTAAAGACTTATTAACTCCTCCTCTCCTGGAAGTAATGAACCAGATTGAAGAAACAAAAAACATGCCAGATTCATGCAAAACAGCAATAATTACAGTAATACCAAAGACAGGGAAAGATCCACTAACACCAGCATCATACAGACAAATATCTCTACTTACACAGATTAAAAGATAATAGCTAAACTATTAGCAAACAGATTGGCTGACTGTGTACCAAATATAGTAAAACTAGATCAAACTGGGTTTATTAAGAAAAGACGAACAACGGACAATATCTGTAAGTTCATTAACTTAATCCATGCAGTACAAGGAAACAAGACGCCAACGGTGGCGGTTGCCTTAGACGTAGAGAAAGCCTTTGACAGAGTAGAATGGAATTATTTATTAAAAGTACTGCAGAGGTTCAACCTACCAGAGAAATATATTAATTGGATTAAAGCATTATATAAGGGACAATTGGCAAAGGTGACAGTAAATGGATATATATATATATATATATCAAACCAATTTAAATTAAGCAGATCAACTAGACAGGGATGTCCACTATCTCCCTCACTGATCGTGTTAGCCATAGAACCACTGGCAGAACTGATAAGAACAAAAAATAAAATAAGAGGGATAAAAATAAAAGAGAAAGAATATAAAATCAGTCTATTTGCAGATGATCTCATAGTATACTTAACATAACCATAAATATTAATAAAAGAATTACATCAGAAATTGAAGGAATATGGGGAAGTATTGGGGTACAAGATCAACGCAAATAAAAGTGAAGCAATGCCAATGAATAATGCGGATTTCACAAAGTTTAAGAAAGAATCACCCTTTGGATGGCAAACACAAGCAATTCGATACCTAGGTATACAATTAGATAATAATCTCGGCCATCTATACAAACTAAATTATCAGCCATTAATGAAGAAATTACAAGACGACTTAAAACATTGGAAAGACTTACCACTAACACTGATAGGAAGGGTAAATTGTATTAAAATGAGTATCTTCTCAAGGTTACAATACCTATTTCAAGCATTATCAATTCACCTAACAGAGAAATTCTTCAAGAAGCTAAAGAAAATAATAAGGAAATTCTTATGGAAAGGGGGGAAACAGGATAGCGCTAGATAAATTAACAGAATGGTACAAACAAGGGGACTTGCAGCTACCAAACTTTAAGAATTATTATAGAGCAGCACAATTAAGATACCTATCAGATTTTTATCAAACAAGGGAAAAACCAGATTGGACCAGATTAGAGCTAGATAAAATAGGGGAGAAGGTACCTGAACATATACTATATAAGTGGGATGAAAAGCTGGTGCAACATAGGAATTCACCAGTACTGCACCATCTGCTCAACATTTGGAAGAAGATTCACGTAGAAAGGAATAAAACAAATTATCAACTACCAAAATTAATATTGATGCAAAATCAACTAATCCCTTTCACAATAGATAACCTTTCCTTTAGAGAATGGGAGAGAAAAGGGATCAAAAGAAGAGAAAATTGTTTTTCGAGAAATAAATTATTATCTTTTGAACAAATGAAGGACAAATATGGTATAACTCACAGTACAATGTTTGCATACCACCAACTGAAAACCTACTTGAAGGACAAATTGGGAAGCAGACTGAGGTTACCAGAAGGAAGCAGCTTTGAATATGTGATTACAGACACAATGATAATTAAAAGATTTATAACAAACATGTACATCAAACTGCAAGAGTAAGAGAATGAAGAAACAAGCTGTAAACCCAAACAAAAATGGGAACAAGATCTAAACATAAAGATAAAGAATGAAACATGGGAAAAGCTTTGCTCCGGAACTATGAGAAATATAATAAACACGAGGTTACGCATGATACAATATAATTGGTTACACAGGCTATATACCACGCCCCAAAAGTTAAATAAATGGGACCCATCAGTATCAGACAGATGTTTTCGCTGTAAGGAGGAAATGGGAACAACAGTACATGCAATTTGGGCATGTGAGAAAGTGGAAAAGTTTTGGGAAGATCTAAATCAGGTATTAAATAAAATCACAAAAAGCAACATACCAAAAAAGCCAGAGATCTTTCTTCTAAGTAATATAAGAAGAATTAGGCCTCAAACTGGATGAAGCACAAAAAAGATTTATTATGATAGCCTTAGCTGTTGCAAAAAAATGTATTACGCCAACCTGGAAATCAGAAGAGAGCCTGAGAATACAGCAATAGTACATAGAAATGAATAAATGTATTCCATTGGGAAAAATAACATATAATTTAAGAAATAACATCACAGTATTTGAACAAATTTGGGAACCGTACATGGAACACAACAGAGAAGTCCTACCGTGAACCTCCACCCCCTAAAATGACAGAAGGAGAAGAAGACGAAATGAACTGACCCAGTGTGTAAAAGTGGATGAAATACATTTCTTGTTTATTTTCATTGTGTGATGACGTTGTTTAATGGGTTTAATGTATCATATATGTTGAACGTTGAGTGAGTGGGGAGGGGGGGGTGAAGGAGGGAGGGAAGGGAGGGGGGGAAAGGGGAGAAAATGACATTGTGTATATTCAAGAGGGAAATGTTTTTGCGTATTTTGGTCAGTATGGCTCATAGTGTGAAAAATTTAAAAAAAATTTAAAAATTGTGCTTTGATGCATTAGGTTGGCAAAACAAGTAAGTGAAATGTTATATTTGAATGATATGATAGCTGTTGAGTTGGGGCATGTACTCATAAAGGTATTAGCATAATTTCTTTAGAAGATGCTGATTACTAGAAAATGTCAGATCATCATTATGGATGCACTGTGCGGAACTTGATGTGGCCTGTAGCGAGCATGTTGAAGTGCCAGTGTGCATTGAATAATTTACTTAGTCCACAGAACATATTAATAACCATGCATATTCGAAGCTGTCAAACAATCATTTTCATGTTGCTACCCATGAGTAGAAAGTCACCACGTCTATTCATACCTTCAAGGAACATAGTATAATAAGCATCTGAACACACACATATTTGACAATCTAAATTACAGGATAATGAAAGTAAGCTGTGATACAGCATTCTCCCATTATCGCTGCTTTTGAAAATTTTGACATTACAATGCCACTGTTGTCCTGGTGTCCAGTGTCCTTTTCGTGGTTGTGGAGAACGGAAATCAGCTGATCTCCTCAAGCAAAGCAATATCATGAAACTGACCTATCTTCAATCTTTAGTCATGCTCTTTTCACCAACCCTTCAACCCAAACTTATTTGCTTCTGCATAGAACACCCTAACTCCATCCACATCTTCACATCCCTTTTTGATACAGTCCCCAACTCTATTCCTTTGGTCTTGTGGATTTCAGACAAGAACAATGAGAGGGAAACAAGAATGCTCATAGATTCTGATTAACACAACCATTACATGTGCTTTCCCACAACCATCTCATTATTTTATAACATCAATAATATTGAAATATATTTAAAATCCCAGCTTCATTCTGAATTAACCAATGTCACATTTAATCCCCTGCTAGCCCAATTATTCCACCTTCATCATTATGCTGATGTGGTCATTGTGTAACCCTGAGGGGCAACATTTTCAATCAGAGAGTGGTCTGTATCTGGAATGAGCTACCTGAAAACTGTCGAAGCAGGCACAATAGTGACATTCAAAAGATAACTGGACAGCTTTGTGGATAGGAGCATTTTATGAATTTGGATCAAATGGCAGTTTGGACTGCATGGACAAGTTGGGCCATTGGGCCTGTTGCATGCTGCACACCACTTGTCAAAGTACTTATATGAACAGCAGATTATGAGAAGACTTGAACTTAATTTATTTGCAATTTATTTGTTTGTCTTAGCAAGTATCTGGGGTTAGAAAATGTAATGATAATCAGTTCCTATCATCAATATAAACAATTTCCAAAGATTGTAAAATAGGATGTATTTAAATGAACAGTGTGCAAGTCTCATGTGGAACATGAAGGCATTCAAAGATCTATAAACACCAAGAGATTTATTTTTGTACTGCAAATTCTATTTTTGTTTTTTTTTTCTTTCTCCTTCCAATGCTCAATTTATCCTGCTCAGAGAATATGTCTACATTGGAAACCATTTGGCTCATTTTTATTGTGAAGAAGGGTTACCCTCACCTTCTGGCACTAGATACTTGGCCGGCGGGTGTGCAAGTCTCCAGTTAATTACTACTCATGTGTGATTAGGGTTTCCGCCTTTACCACCCTTTCAGACAATGAATTTCAAACATCTACCACACTTGTATGAGGTTTTTCATCATCAATTATTTTAAATCCATGTCTGCTGATTTTAACTCCTGTTAAAGAAAGCATGTCCTTCCCACTTACTCCATTGAGAATCCTTATTACCCCCCTCAGATTTGTATTCCAAAGAAAATTGTTTATCAGACCTTTTTTCATTGCTATAATTCGCTGATTTGAAAAAAAACATATTTATAGACATTTTCTTCACCCTCTCTAGTCCAATTACATCTTTCCTGTTATGTGGTGACCAGAAGTGCAAGCAGTAAATAAGCTGTGGCCCAACTCATGTTATATACAGTTCTGGTACACTGACTTGCTTTTAATAGAAGACTGAGATACCTTTTCAAAACCCTCATTGACATTCACTCCATGGTCTTTCCATATCCTTCAATATCTTCCCTCTTCCTTGCCTTATTGCACCTTAACAAATGCATTAAATTCTATTATTCATTTTCTTCCACAACTGATCACACCATCAATATCTTCCTGGACTCAAAGGTTTAACCCGTATCATTAATCATGGGGCAAATGTTTACATCAGCTGCAAATGTCTTTATCAAGCTCCCTACATTTGGGCCTTAAATCATTCTTACAATACTGCAGAAAGCAAGTGATCCCTCACTAAGCCCTGTGAAATCCAGATAACAGTCAATTTTGGATCCAATTTACCCTGGATCCTGGAGGGTTTTATTTTTGACCAATGAAGAAGAGAGGAGCTTGCAAAAGCCTTGCTAAAATCCAGGCAGACTTTATGAAAAGCATACTCTCATCAAACCAATTTATTACGACCTTGAAAATGTTTAATCGTTCACACATTAACTGTCCCTTAACAAATTCATGCTATCCAGAAAATTCTGTGTCTTTCTCAATAAAGATATATACTGTCCCTTAAAATAGATACCAATAGTTTTCCCACCACCAAAGTTAAACTAACTGGCCTGTAATTATTAGTTTATCCATAGCTCCCTTTTAAGCATCAGACAAATTTAGCAAATGTTCGTTCCTCTGTCATCTCTCCAAGAAGAAAGTAGTAATCAGGTAACATTTCCTCACAGAACCACTTAATCTGTATGATTCAACAGAGATTATGTTCCTTTTGAAGTATGACCCATCCTGCGCAGGTCCCTTCTGCCTCAGGACAAAGTTCACCCTGGTTGTGGCTTCGAGTGATAGAAACTCACCTGTCTTGTGGTCAGAAACAGACATTTAAGGACACAATTTTCATCCATTGAAACCCCATGAACTCATCATAATTATTCACATTTGTCAGGAAACAATAATTTAGTGGCTCTAAGCTTTTTTCAGTTTCTTTGCTCATTTTGATGTAATTCATTAGAAATCAGTGCGTCATGGAATTTTAATAAAAACACACAGAAATGCTGGAGGAACTCAGCCGGTCTCGCAGCTGTGTCCTCTGGGGGTAAAGGTATATTCCAATGTTTCGGGCCCGAGCCCTTCTTCAAGGTATGAGCAAAATACAGGAAGGCACCTGAATAAAGACTGGAGAGAGAAGGGGAAAGAATAGGAGCAGAGGAGTCCAGACCAAAGGACAAAAGGTGTTCATTTCAGTTGCGCTAATCAAACTTCCAAATGACTGCACGCAAATATGAGATAAGATCTTTCTTTCAAATATTACATTTTAAAATGATGCCCGACTGTCCATTTTTTTAGGATTTTGTATTGACAAACAAATAAGACTGCTTCAGAACCTTAAGAGAACATTAAAACATGAATTTTGAGTTAATGGGTTTGTCATATACTTTGTACAATGTACACGTGCACCAATCCTTTTTACTGCTGCAGATGAACAGGTTCTTTGGCTGAAAGTAAAATAGGATATGTAATTGATTTACTGTGAGACAATAAACACACAAAAAAAAGTGTCAACAATGCTGCAGATGGTCCTTTCATGGTGTTGGAGATGTTTCTGATTAGTGAAGCAAGGGGAGATTCAAAAGCCTAATAGATGTTGAAAAGGAACTGTTTTTGAACATAGAAGTTCCTGGTCTTCAGGCTTCAAACATTGAACGTTACTGCACTTCGACCCATGATGTTGTGCTAACCTATGTAAAACTACTCCACAACCATTTCACCCTTCCCTACCTTACATCATAACCCAATATTTTTCTTACACCCATGAGCCTATCTAAGTGTCTTTTAAAGGATGGCCTATTCTTGTATGTCATGCAAGAGGATAAAATGATTTGTCTAGTTTTTCTCTTTGAATAAGTTGAACAGAAAGGAACTTGTGATAACCTGAAAGAAAGAGGTTATCATCTGGAGAACCCTGAAGGGGCAAGTTTCATCACTAAGACATTGAGGTGAACAATGGTGGTACCTCATTTGTGGAAATCCTGGAACCACACATCTCTCTCTACAAAACCTACAAGAACCTTCCTGAGCGGTAACCATTTACCTTTCGAGCACCAAAGCCTGGTGAACTTTATACATGTTAAATTTTGTGCACAGTATAAGAATTGCCTGCAACTAGAGAACTTGGAAGAATGAGAAGTGAAATTGGACTGTGAACCAAATAACTTTCTTAAATTTACACACACATTACATACACTTAGAATTAGAAGGGGGTTAAGTTGGGTTAAGTTAAGTAAGTTAAAAATAGAGATAAGTTAAAGCTTGATTCTGTTTTCATGTTTAAAGATAATTAAAAACAACTTTTGTTTAAGTAACCATTTGTTGTGGCGAATATCTATTGCTGCAGGGTTTTGGGGTCCTTTGGGCTCGTAACAATGTACTTTGACAAGAAATCTGAAATCTGAATCTGACATGGAGAATGCCGAAGGGTTTCCTTAATCCCTTTTGTCAATATCTTCTTCTGACCCATCTAGCTCGCCTCAGAATCAGAATTTATTGTTATAAACAAGTCACAAAATATGTGTTTTACAGCGTCACAGAGCAAAGATTCATATTATGAACCATCTTACAACAATGATATATATAAAAAAAACAGTATTGCACATAAAGTAAGGTAACGTCTTTTATTCATTGATTATTCAGGAATCTGATGGCAGCGGGGAAGAAGCTGTCCTTGTGCCATTGAGGGCTCATCTTTAGGGTCCTGTACCTTTTTCCCGATGGTAGCAGAGTGAAAATGGCGTGGCCTGGGTGGTGGGTTCTTTGAGGATAGAGGCTGATTTCTTAAGACACCGCCTCATGTGGATGTCCTCGATGGAGTGAAGTCTGGTACCTATGATGTCGCAGGCCAAGTTTTCCTTGTCCTGAGATATGGCGCCTCCATACCAGACCATGATGCAACCAGAGAGAATGCTCTCCATGGTTCATTTGGTGACATACCGTATCTCCTCAAGCACCTCACAAACTACAGCCACTGGCGGGCCTTCTTAATAATTGCGTCAACATGGAGGCTTTCGGACAGATCCATGGAGATGTTTACATCCAAGATTTTGAAGCTCTTGACCCTCTCCACTATTTAGCCCTCAATGAGGACTGGGTTGTGTTCCCCTGACTCCCTCCAAAGTCCACAATCATCTCCATGGTTTTGCCAATGTTGAGCGTAAGGTTGCTGATGCGACACCACTCTACACTTCCTCATTGCCATCTGTGAATCTGCCGACAACTGTGGTGTCATCGACATACTTGTAGATAGCATTGGAATTGTGCTTGACCACATAGTCGTGGGTTTACAATGAGTAGAGCAGTGCATGCATCCTTGGGGCACGCCTGTGTTGATAATCAGTGAGGAGGAGTCATTGCTTCCAATTCATACTGACTGTGCCCTTCCGATGAGAAAGTCAAGGATCCAGCAGAAGAGGGGGTTACAGAGGCACAGAGTTGGTGGCTTCTTAATTAGTACTGGTCCTTAGTCCTTTCTAAGTTCTTTCCTTTCCAAACATACAATTCTCATGAGCCCTTCTTGACTTTTGCATCCTTAATCTTATTCTTCTTCTGCCTCTTTTCTCAACCATGGCTCCTTTACCATGCTATCTTTTCCCTGTCTCAGTAGGATAAACTTATTCAGAACCCCATGCAAGTGGTCCCTAAGAAAAACTTTTACATTTCTGCTCTGCAATTCCATGAGAACATATGTTCACAATTTACTTTCCCAAATTCTTCAGTAATCCCATCATAATGAGCCCTTCCCCAATTGTACATTTTCCAATTTTTTTTTCTACTTCTATCTTTGCCTCTAGCTGTTCTGAAGGTCAGGGAGTTTTTAATCTCTAATTTCAAAATCCCACTCACTGAGAGGGCTGACACACAGCCAGGCTCATTAGTCAGTACCAGATCCAGTCTGGCCTCTTTTTTTGTTGGCTTGCGACAAACCACATCAGTTATCTTTCTTAGACGCACCGAACAAATCCTTCCCCATCTGAATCTTTTGCATTCGGAAGGAGCCCGTCAATTTTAGAGAAGTTGAAGTCTTCAATAATGACCATGTTATTTTGCACTATTCCAAAATTTGTCTCCATATCACTGGTCTGGATATCTGGGGCCTATAAAATGCAACCAGTAGAATGTTTCTGGCTTCCACCTATACTGACTCAAGTTAAGGTACAATGGTACAAACATTTGGTTGGTCACAGTTGGAGTAGCTGTTCAATTCTTTTATTCATTTTATTTTATTTACAGCTGATTCTGGCCATTTAAACCCACGCCACCCAATTATCCCTTAATTCATACAATTTGGAGTTGGTGGTTGGGGTGGGGGGAAGTGGACCAACTAGGGAAAACCCATGCAGACATGGGGAGAACATACCAATTCTTCACAGACAGCACCAGATTCAAACCTGAGTCACTGGCATCAGTTCTGGTTGATTCACTATTGAGAGGATGTGTTTACACTAAGGAAGGCTTAGAAATGTTGCCTTGGATGAAGAGCTTCATATTCGAGGAAAGATTTAATAGAGAGGATGGATTTGTTTTCCTTTGAGGGAAGGAGGTTGAGGGGGCTGGTAGAAATATACAAAATTATGGGAGCATCGATAGGGTAAAAGGTAGGAAATATTTGCACAGCAAAACAAGAGGGCATGGGTTTAAGGCAAGAGGTTTAGAGGAGAGCTGAGGAATAACCCAGAGCGTGTTTGGAATCTGGAATTCGTATTCTGAGTAAGTGATGAAGGCAGGTAATCTTACAACATTTAAGAAATATTTAGACCATCACTTGAACCACCTACTGTAATATATTGAAGCCTATGGTCTGTGTTGGTAAATGAGATTAGTATAGTAGATAATTGATCTTTAGCGCAGACATGATGGACGGAAGGATCTTTCATTGGATTTTCCCAACTCTAACAATAACCTCCTGGTTCTTGACTGTATAAAGTAGAGAAGGAGAATTCTGGACATCATTAACAGGCTGAAGCCACGTGTCAGAAGCATAAAGAAACCAACCATTAATCTAACACCACCTAAAAACCTGTCCACCTTCCAAACCAATGACATCACTTGCTATATCTGTGGAAGAATCTGCAGTCAGCAAACTGATCACTTCAGATGGAAACCTAAACCTCAATCTCAATGGACAGAAGAAAAGTGCGCAAAGCTATTTCCAACTTGTTGAGATGCAGACGTAAACCAATGATTTTTTTGTTAAAAAAAATCCCTCATTGCCATTTGTTTGACTCTTCGATTTTCCAGATGACATCACGTTTTCTGTATTCACATGTATAGCCTCCATTTACTTCCACCCACTTTCATGGCAACTCGCAACACAAGGATCAAATTCAAATCCTCCAGCTGGTATCCTGACTGCTTTTCAGTTTGTTGCCCGCAAAATCACCTTCACCATTAATCATAAATTGCTTTGCAACAAATAATTCTATGTTGATTGATTAGCTCATTGCTATTTATATTCTGAGATAAAATCTTTTTTTCTTGCAAGTTCCTTTCTATTCACTGAACATCTCTTATTAGGAATCTCTCATGAACATTAGGCTATGATATAGGAGGTTGTAATGGTTTTAATGATAATATAAGAGTTGAACTTTCTTTCAGAATTGAATTGAACAGAAGGAGTTTTTATGGTTTCCTTGGAGACCAAAGAATAGTTCGCTCTCTGGAAACAGCATAGCATGAAAGACAAATTAGTCTGATGCAAGAATTCCAACTATTATTGTACCTTTGGAACTCAACAGTGAGTTCAATAATTTCAGATAATTTGCCATTGCAGTACAGTACTTTATCTTGGTTCTTCAGCTATTAGTTTTCCCCTTTTCTCTTGTCACGATATATCTGATTTAGTTAATTTTCTCCCATTTAAACCATCTGTGGCGGCCCGGCACATCGCGTGGCAGCAGACACGGACAGAGATCGCTTAAGTGACTCCCAGGCCAACGAACCGGCGGGGGGAGGCAGAAGCTGGGGCAACATCAGACCAACAGTCCTAAAATGGAGATGGTCAAGCTGCCCAGCTAACTCAGCAGAAATAGGCTGGGGAAGAAGGGCATTCATATGCATGGATGTTCCCGCCCCTAATATTATTCATATGGATGACTCAGTCAATCAGCAAAAAATGGTAGGAACTTGAACAGTATAAAAGAAGCCTTTCCAGCCCTAATAAAGAAGTGAGCTTAACCTGCCACTCTGTGTGTGTGTTTCTTTGTAGTGATCAGCTACATCTCCTATTCCATTGCTTTTATCAACTGCTATCACCTGGCACCACCCTATTATTCCTTTCACCCTTCCCTGCTTTAAACATTTTCCAGCAATGGTGAAAGGTCATAAAGATCAGTTCATCTGACTGTTCATCTCTCCACAGATGCTGCTCGACCAGCTTATTTAGTTTCTTTTGTTGCTTTTACCTCTAACTGTTTTCAAAATGTATATATTTTCCCTCTTCTCAGATCAGTGATTGGTATTTGGGTGCAATTCCACAAGTACAAGGAACATCCCAGTCAGTGCCTTGTCTGAGTGTCCATATTTCATGCCCCAGCATGTCCAGTCGGCAGTGCACAGCAATTGATTATAAAAGAGGAAGAAACAAGAGGAAAGCATGCCTTCACAACCATGCAAAATAAATTTCTCAGTCATGGAAACTTGATTTTATCCTCTGCCTCTCCCTGCTTCCCATTTATCGCTTACCCATGCCAACATCCAGCCCAATCAAAACACTTACAATTGAAATCATCTGAGAAAAGACCAAATGTCGACTGTTCAACTCTCAGCATTACATCATACAATGCGTATTACAGAAATATGGAAGCCCCGTTAAGAAATTTACTTCCACACATCTCTTCATGCTTTTGTTTACCAAAATTTATTTCATTGGGTTTAGCCATGTGGATAATTTTGGCAGAACCGAAGGGTTAAACACATGTAGTTGTGGTGAAACCACGATTGTACATATTTGTCATATGTAAATTACATGACCTTTCCTCGTTGACCCTCCTCTCACTGGCCGGCTCATGACCTCCCTCCCTTTCTTCCCCATAAAGGCTGTCAGGACACAAGCCTGCCCCCAGTTCGAGTCCGGGTCAGTGTGAGCGACCAACACAGGGATGCTGTCCATCTCTTGCTAATAAAAGCCTTCAGTCTCAGCAACTTCAATTGATTGTGCATTAATTTTATTAGCAAGAGATGGACAGCATCCCTGTGTTGGTCGCTCACACTGACCCGGACTCGAACTGGGGGCAGGTTTGTGTCCTGACACCTTTATGGGGAAGAAAAGGCCAATGAGAGCAGGGTCAACCAGGAAAGGTCATGTAATTTGCATATGATGAATGTGTGCAGTAGTGGTTTCATCACAAGAATAAAGCGCAAAAGTCTGCAGACCAATGCTGGAGAAACTCAGCAGGGCAAACAGGATCCTTTATGTAGCAAAGATAAAGATACAGAACCAACGTTTTGGTCTTGAGCCCTTCATCAAGGTACGAGCAAAATGTAGGCAGGTGCCCAAACAAAATGGTGGGTGGTAAGGGAGATAGGGGATACCAGCAAATGAGGGGAGGGGGGGATGGCTCTGTGAATGAAGGGGGTGGAGAGATGGAGGAAGAAGACAGAGGGATGGGGAAGAGAGGGAGAACAGGGGTTGGGCTAGGAGAAACCAGAGGAGTCAGTGTTAACGCCATCCAGTTGGAGAGTGCCCAGATGGATAATTTAGGTGTTGCTTCTCCAATTTATGGTGGTCTTGTTTGGCAGTACATGGCGCCATGGACAGACTTGTCAGCGTAAGAGTGGGGTGCAGAAGTGATGTGGTTGGCCACCGGGAGATCCCCGTCACTAATGCGGACAGAGCAAAGGTGCTCAGCGAACAGATCTCCCAGTCTGCATCCAGTCTCTCCGATGTAGAGAAGGCCACACCGGGGGAACCAGATGCACAAGGTGATTCCCCAGGATACACAAGTGACATGTTGCTTCACTTGGAATCACTGCTTTGGACCCAAATGGGGAAGGAGGTGTGGTTCTTGGTTCTTGATCCCCTAAAATATACCATATGGGATTTAAACTGGAGGAGGGGGAGGGTGTGCTTAAGGAGGAGATATTTGAAGAAGAGATGTCTTCAATGTAATTGGGTCTGGTTGTGAGAATATGATAGGGTGAAGATTATCCCATGCTTTAATTCTACAGGGGAAGAATGAAATTGCTGTGCACTTCTGTCTTGGAAGATGGCACTACAAAATGGGTTGCGTGCCCTTGTCTGCTCCTAGCAGTCTTGGGCTCGGTGCAGGATCGGTCGGTCATCTGTATCGAGCTGGCAGTTTAGCATTTTGTAAAGACTGGTCAGGCGGTGTGCTTCACGTCTGTCTTGGAGAGAGCTCCACTTTAGTGAATCCAAAAGCTTCGTAACATTCGCTTCTCTTCCACATGATGGCCAGATTTGGAATATTGTGTGCAGTTTTAGTTGCCAAATTATAGGAAGGATATAAACAGAATGCAGAGGAGATTGACAAGAATGCTGTCTGGGATTCAGGGTTTGGGTTGCAGGGAGAGGTTGAGCAGGCTGGGACTTTCTTCCCTGGAGTGTAGAAGATTGAAGGGTGATTTGATAGAGGTATTTAAAATTATGAGGGGGACAGATAGAGTCAATGTGGACAAGCTTTTTCCATTGAAAGTGGGAGAGATTCAAACAAGATGACATGGGTTGAGATTGAAGGAGGACAAGTTTCAGAGAAACATGAGGGGGAATTTCTTCACTCAGAGGATGGTGGGAGTGTGGATTGAGCTTCTGGCCGAAACGGTAGGTGCAAGTTCAATTTTAATATTTAAGAAAAAGTTGGATAGGAGAGGTGTGGGGAAGGTGCCAAGTGGGCGATTAATGGGAAGGGATGAAAAGACAGATTTCAGATTTATTGTCAGATACATACATGAAATCACATTTATCCCTGAGATTCTTTTTTCCTGTGGGCCAGGCATAATTTTCCATTAAATTGGTAGTGCAAAGAAAATAACTATACACAATGAACACATGTAAATAAATATAAATAATGCAGAGAAAAAAACAATAAAGTACAAAAGTAAGAGTCCTTAAATGAGTCCCTGATTGAGTTTGTTGTTGAGGAGTCTGACGGTGGAGGGGTAACAGCTGTTCCTGAACCTGGTGGTGCGAGTCTTGTGGCACCGGTACCTCTTTCCTGATGGAAGCAGAGAACAGAGTGTGTACTAAGTGGTGTGAATCCTTGATGATAGCTGCTGCTCTCCAACAGCACCATTCCATGTAGATGTTCTCAATGGTGGGAAGGGCTTTGCCTGTGATGTCCTGGGCTGTGCCCACTACCTTTTTTAGGGCTTTACACTCATACCAAACTTCCACAAACCCTGAGGAAGTTGAGGCAGCGATACTGCTTTCTTCACAATGCCAATAGTGTGTTGGCTCCAGGAAAGATCCTCTGAGATAAGGACTCCCAAGAACTTAAATTTGCTCATGCTCTCCACCTGAGATCCCCCGATGATCAATGGATTGTATACTTCAGGTTTTCCCTTCCTTGGTTTTTGGTGACACTGAGTGTGAGATTATTGTTGGTGCACCATTTGACCAAGTTTTCAATCTCCCTTCTATATACTGAGTTATCGCCTCTTATTATACAACCCACTACCGTGGTATTGTTGCCAAATTTGTAGATGGTGTTGTTGTTGCAAAGGGAGTGGAGCAGGGGCTAAGAACGCAGCCCTGTGGTGCTCCAGTACTGATGGAGATTGGGGAAGAGATGCTCTCACCATACCTCACTGATTGTAGTCTGTAGATGAGGAGATCAAGGATCCAATTACACAGTGGGGTGTTGAGTCCCAGGTCTTGGAGTTTGTTGATCAGTTTTGAGGAGAACATGGAGTTAAATGCTGACCTGTAGTTGATGAGAGTCATTGAGGGAGGGGTGCCTACAGAAGGCGGAGAGGGGAAGAGAGAGGAAGATGCATCTGGGGTGGGATTATGATCATGTAGATGGTGGCGGAAATTATGAAAGGTAACATGTTGGATGCGGAGGCTGGTAGAGGAATCCTGTTTTGGATGCATCTGGGGGCAGAGGGGTCCTGGTCAAATTAATGGGAAATGGAGGAGATGCAGGTAGGGGCTGAGTTCAGGGTGGTGGAGGGGAAGCCACGCTTTTAGAAGATGGAGAACATTTCAGATGATCTTGACTGGAAGACCTCATCTTGGGAACATGTTCAACAGAGACAAGAGAATTGAGAGAAATGCAGGGAACTGGGTGTGAAGAGGTGTAGTTGAGGTAATTACGGGAGTTGGTAGGGTTTAACACAAGCCTCGTGGGCAGTTCAGTTTTAACGTCAGAAGTATTTGAAAAACACAGTGCCTGCTTCAGGGTTTTGAAATATCTGTTTTTGTAACATGGACTTGGCACTGAATTTGGTTAAGTTATTAAACTAAAAGAAATGTTAGCAGACAACAAAATAAATTAAGGCTGTTGGTTTATTCTGTTTCATGAATCCAGGTTGCATTATTTGAACATAAAAGCAATATCGAACAATGTAAAGTTGATCGTCACTGTTGGAATGTATTTCAAATCAAAAATTTAACACTTTCAATGCTAAACCAGGATTGGATTTTCTCATTATACAATTGTCGTTTAATAAAATGAAAGAGAAGATCAGTGCTTTTATATGCTGGGTGCTAGAAATAGCATTTTGCTTTAATAGATCATATAGATGACTTTCCCAAATGAAAACCTAATCTATTTACAGCAATCTTGACATAGTTTAAACTCTTCTGTTGATGCAATTACTGTAATACCAAAACCAAATATGCATCAGCCAATTAAATTGATCTGATCACTTTTAAATGCAATTAAGTGATTGGCACACTAAAAAGTTGAAATTGTCTGTACAATTGTTTTGTTATAGGATAAGAGGGTAATTGCTACCATCATTTTGTACCTTCCAAGCAATTAATATTGTAAAAAATGAGGCTACACCACTGATCACTGGTTAGTACAAAGACATTTATTACCATTCTACAGCTGCTAAATGATAGGAAAGCCATGATCTTTGCCAATAGCTCCACCACAGGCTTGAATCCAAGCATAGGCTGGGGTCAAACGAGACTTCACAACACTAAGTCTCCAGGTTCATCTTTATTGCAAATACTTCACCTCACCATCCACAAACTTCTTGCTGGATTTAAGTTCAGCAATCCAACCCTGTTCAAACCTAATGTGCACACCCAGAATGAAGACCATTCCAACCTCGGTTACTGAATTTCCATATCCACAATAAGATGGCTTGTGTTAACAATTGGAGGCTGATTTTCAAATTGTTAATTTCTTCACTTAAGCATATGAGGTGATGAGATGCGCACAAAAGAAATGGAAAAAGAAGGTTCTCAATGAGCCAATCCTTTGATAGATGATAAACGCTGAATAAGTAAGATCCCAATGAGACCTAGAAATTGTGAATCACTTTCCATTTTTCAGTGCAGCCAAATCATCAATGATCAAATTCAAAGCAACACCCAATGCATTTAGTACAGCCATGAGTCAACAAGACCCACATCTCAAGCCTAGCTCATAGTCTACCATGCGGTAGTGATGGCTGTCCTCTTGAACACTGGAGGAAGGGTCAACCTTCAGTAAGTTCCTCAAAATACAGGAGAAACAACACAATTGTTGTCTCTATAAAATCCTTCAAATCCATCCGCAGAATTCGCAAACTAGTTACAACATTCTCTCTTAGAACAGCATCCTCAGCATCGAGGTGGTAGACACAACGTGCTCGGGTGGGCAGGCCAAATCATCACTGTTCCTAACACCAGACCTGGAAAGCAAGCACTTTGTGTTTAGCTCTATCACTTTACATACCTCCTGCCCAACTTGAAATGGATAAAATGGGTCCTGATTGCTCCCAATTAATTTCCCCTAGTTCCCTGGTAATAAACCGATCCAGTTTATTGTCACATGCCAAGATGCAGTGATGGAAGTGGCTTTGCAAGCAGACCAGTTAGACATCCTGTACAAAGTCCAACAAGTAAAGCACGGTACAAATATGCAGATTTATAGAGAGAGATCAGTTGATATGGACTAAAGGCAGAATGTAATAGAGAAGGTGCTGGAGGTCTTAAGTGTAGAAAAATAGACATAAATCCCCAGAACGTGATCAATGACATCCTCTGGTACAAGGTAGAAACTGCAGGATATTTGTATGATCATTAGCCATGGGTGAGGTGCTGGAAGATTGATGAGTGGCTGGTATTGTGACTTCATTTAAGAAAGGCTGCAAGAAAAATTCTGATGAACCTAACATCAGTGATGAGTGCAAGCATTTGGATAAATAAGGATTGATTAGCTTAGCTTCATGCATTGAAATCGTGCCTCACAAACTTGATTCCTTTTAAGAGATGACCAAGAAGGTTGAGGACTGGACAGCAGATTTTGTCTACATGCATTTTGGCAAAGCATCTGACAACATTCCACATGGTAGGTTAGCCCTGAAGATTTAACTACATGGGTTCCAAAGCAAACTATCCAAATGGATACAAAATTGGTTTGCCAGTAGGAGACAGAGAAGTGTTGGAGGGTTCCTTTTCAGACAAGAGGCCCATGACTAGTGGTGTGCCCCAGGAATTGATGCTGGGTTCACTGTTGTTAGTCATTGAGATTAATGATCTGGATATCCCATGATTACTAGGGTTGTGGATGACACTAAAATTGGTGGGACAGTGGACAAGGAGGAAGGTTTTCTAAGATTACAAAGGGGCCTTTGTCAACTGGATCAGTGGGTTGAAGAATGGTATTTTCATTTTGTATAAATTTAGACATACAGCACAGTAACAGGCCCTTCTGGCCCACAAGCCTATGCCACCCAAATATTCCAACTTACCTACAACCCCTGTATGTTTTGAAGAGTTGGAGGAAACCGGAGCACAGGAGGAGACACAGGGACAACATACAAACTCCTTACAGATAGCGATGGATTCAAACCTGGATCGCTGACATTGTAATAGAGATAGAGTTTAATTCAGAGAAGTGCGAGGTGTTGGACTTTAGTAAGCTGAGCCAGGGCAGGACATGCACCATAAAGGCAGGGCCCTGGAGAATGCTGTAGAACAGAGACCTTGGAATACATGTACATAGTTCCCTGAAAATAAAGATGCAGATAGGTTGGTAAAGAAGGCATTTGGCATGTTTGCCTTCATTCATCAGTTAGTGGAGCTAAGTGGAAAGATGGATCAGCTCAAGATAGAATAGCAGAGCAAACTCCATGGGCCAATTGGCCTACTCCTGTTCCTACATCCTGTGATCTTGTGGTGCCGAGCACAGGAGTTGGGATGTGCAGACATTGGTATGGCCACATTTGGAATAACGTGAACATGTCTGAACATGTTGCTATGAAAAAGGATGTGATTAAACTGGAAAGAATGCAAACAAAAATGATTAATGAGAACGTTACCAAGATGGAAGAGCTTAATTTAGAAGGAGAGGCTACTTTTCCCTGGTAACATTTGTGGAGTGACCTCTTGGAGGTATACAAAGTAATGAGGGACATGGATAAGTCAGTCTTGTTTCCAGAGTAGGAGAGTACAAAATTGGGGGGCATTAGATTAAGATGAGGGACAACCTTTTCCACACACGGTCATGTGTCTGTGGAATGAGCGGTGAGATTATGGCTTTCAGAATATGTGTGGTTAAGTACATGGAGGGGAAAGGTGAGAGGTATATGGGTTTATCACAGGTAAATGGCACTGGCTCAGGTGGACAATTTCGTCAGCATGGCCTCTTACCTTGCTATATTGCCCTCTGGCTCGGACCCTCAGAGTTAGAGCAAGTCATCTTGGATCCCCACTGAAGAACGAGCAGTGACACTCTGAGAAAAGGGTCTGAAGCCACTTAGTGCTGAGCTTTTCCGCAGAGAGGATTAATGCTACAACAGCAACTGCATTCATTTGAATGAGATCATTGGAAAAATGTAACTGCAGGTAAATATTTAAATCTTTTGTGCATTTATTAATATTTTGATAAATTTTGAGTAAACGTTGAATAACATTTACTTTAAAATTTATCAAAATATTAATAACAACCCCCATACATTTTTGAAATGTTTATGAACTGTTGAGTTGGCAAAGTCTGTTTCGGGATCAGTGTCTCTCGATACCAAACCTGAAGCTGCATTACAGAGCCCTGGTTCACCTTGCACAATCCTTGTGTGCAGATGGGTTACCTCATTTGGCATTCGACACTGAGTCGGGTGTGGGGTGGGGGGGGAAGAAAGTAATCCAGTACGTGGGTGGCAACCAGGATCCCATATTATTATTCACTTAATGAATGAGGGGAAGCCAAGCTTCTCAGACGCAAAGCTCATCAGAAATATGGAATCGTTTAATACATTTCATCAGTTCTTTACTGCACACTTTTTAGATACAATTTGCATGCAATTCCTTGCTCTAATCCCATTTTTAACAGTACCACAGTTTGAGTCAGTGCAAGCCAACATCATGTATGGTCGCTATTCAAATATTTATTTCACAAGAATTCCTCTTATATTATGTGATCCCACATTAATTGTCCTAAATTTCAGATTTCCATCAGTGATTTCCGCTGCTGTAGTCGTACAATCATAATTAATATCATTATTTCCATTTTGGATTGACTTCAGTTAATTGGATCAATGTGTGTGCTCATTGCATTTTCAGTTTACCACATTACAAGATCATTGTTTCTCACATATAAGGGTTTAAAAATGACACTGTTCCACTTAGAAGCAAAGCCTCATATCCTCTCATACGCACAGGCGGTGTCTACATTACCATATACTTGTACAGTCAAGTTTACTTCATTCATTCCTCCAGAGATTATTTCAGTGTGAGGTTTCTAGCATAATTTACAGGAGGAGAATGAACAAAAGATGCGCTGGTTGCTCTGAGGGCCATGCAACGTAATGAGAGCGAAGGGCTTAGTCTTCGGCGCTGCTTCGGGAGTTTGAACACAAGCTAAAGTGCTTGAAAGGAAAGGGCATCAAACTCAAAGAAGTGGCTTGCTTCGTGAGGTCGCCCCTGACATGCTGTCTCCACACAATGCACCTAGAGTGTCCTTCATAATGTCTGGGGGAAAGACTTTTTTTTTCCCCTTTATTGGTCCCCGTGCTCCACAGTGTTAAATTGATAAGAATTCACATGTGATTAAAGTGCACATTCCAGATTTTTTTTAAAGGGTACTTGTGTACATTTTGGTTTGTCCATGTAGAAATTCCAGCATCTTTTATGCAATGTCCCCTAATTTCAGGGCACCACAATATTTGGGACATAGCAATGGAGTGCACGTTAAAGTAGTCATGTTTAGTACATTGTGCATATCCCTTGCAGGCAATAACTGCTTGAAGTCTGTGATTCATAGACATCACCGGGTGCTCAGTATCTTCTCTGGTGATGCTCGGCCAGGCCTCTTCTGCAGCCCATCTTCAGCTCCTGCTTGTTTTGGGGGCTTCTCCCTTTATGTTTTCTCTTCAGCATATGGAAGATGTGCTTAATTAGACATAAATCAGATGAATAATTTGGCCATTCCAGTTTTTAGGTTTGAAAAACTCCTTTGTTGCTTTAGTAGTATGCTTGAGTTATCTTGCTGTGGGTAAAAGAGGTGTTCAATGTGAGGTTTGAGTAGATGTTTCAAATACCTCAGAATTAATTTCCCTACTCCAACAGCACCTGTGGCAGCCCTACAGGCCCAGGCCATAACCCACACCCCACCACGATGTTTCACAGACGAAGTGATAGGCTTTGGATCTTGGGCGGGTCCTTTACACCTCCACACTTTACTCTTGTCATCAGTCTTAAAAAGGTCAATCCGTCTCATCCATCCACAAGACCTTTTTTCCAGAATTTTGAAGGCTCTTTTAAATCCTTCTTGGCAAACTGTAATCTGGCCGTCCTGTTTCGGTGCCTAACTAGTAGCTAACTTGCGTAGCCTCTGTATTTCTGTTCATGAAGTCTTCTGCAGATGGTAGCCATTGACACATCCACAGCTGCCGCTTGAAGAGTTTCTGATTTGTTGGACAAGCGTTTGGGGAACTTTTCGTCATTATGACGTGAATTCTTCTGTCATATATAGTGGAGGTTTTCCGTGGAATACCAGTCCCCTTGTGATTACTTAGCTCATCTCTTTATTCTTAACGCTATTCCAAACAGTTGATTTTGGTCGTCCTAAGGTTTGAGTGATGTCTCTTACTGTTTTATTCTTATTTTCGACCGCACAACTCTCGTCCTCATGTTGAGAGATAGCAACTACAGATGCCAAATATGGTCAAAAGCTTAGAAGCAAGCCTAGCTCTCTTACGCCTGAGGACTCACAAACACTTGTGAAGACAAGTGTCCCAAACATTATGGTGCACTGAAATTGGGGGACTATGTATAAAAAGTGCTATAATTTCTACAGGGTCAAACCAAAATGTACAGATAGGACCTTGAATAAAATCTGGACTGTCCATTTTAATCACATGTGAATTGGTTGATTGCAATTTTAAAAGTGTGGAGCACAGGGGCAAATAATGGAAAAAATGTCTTTGTCCCAAAAAATCATGAAGAGCATTGAATTACTTCATAGTCGGCCTTCTGCATTCTTTTCAGCGCCCACCAACTTCAATGAGACAATTTCTGCCTCCATCTCTCGCTTTGAGATCTATTGGCTGGACTGGAGAGTTTGCATCTGATGACTATCAGATATGATTCTGCACGATGACCCAATTACATGATCTGTACCCCTTCTCCCCCAGACCTTCGTACCCCTTTTTGGAACAATATCCCTTATTTGGATTGGTCTACTCATTCTTCCTATGAGCATGTATTTGCTCACATTGAACTTTACATTTGCCTTTTCCACCCGCCAAGATATCAGATTCATCTCAGCAATTTGCATTTCTTTTCTATTATCACCCAACTGCTTTAGGACAAACCAATGTGAATAGTTCTGGAATATTTGAAGACGGAGAATGGGGTGACTGTGTGGATCTACTTCTATCTTAATAAATTACTACTTGACAGGATGCTTCAAAGGCTAACTTCCATCTTCAAGGCCTTTTTTATTGTATTTTGTATTGTATTGTACAGTTTGGAAGGGGTGGTTTATTGGTTACATCTGTCCCAGGTCAGGCAACTTCTATAGAATGCATTTGAAGGAAAGTATAACCAGTTTATTTTTTCCTGCTGAAGTATTATTTATTTATATTATTAATTATTTATCTGGTGATTAATTAATTATCCCCAACACCAGTTGTGGGTATGCATGACATGTAATTAAAAATTTGCACAAACCAAGAAGTATGATTTCTAAGGCAATACCAGGTGCAAATTTTTTAAAAAACCTATGGATGTTGAAATCTCAACTCAATAATCCTTCCGATCTGGGACCCGACTTTATATTGTCCCGGACCTGCAATGTTAACCCTATTTCTCTTTTCCTAGATGCTGCACAACCGCCCTGAGTGTCTCCAGGGTTTTCAGTTTTTATTTCAGATTTCAAGTATTTGTGTTTTGTTTTATTTTGATTCACATCTGGTCCCAGTTACCCTGGTGATCTCTTCCATTTTGTTTTCTACATTTTGTGTAAGGTTACAATTAGAGGCCATACTCTTGTACAATGGATGACAAGGTCAGATAATACTAAAACATAGTAAACTTCATTTGGAAAAATAAACTTGTTGCACTTCCTCTCATGTAACTTGCCATAGAACATTACAGCACAGAAATACAGAAACAGGTCCTGCACCAGGACCATAGCCCTCCATACCCCTCCCATCCATGTATCCATCCAAATTGTTCTTAAATGTCAAAACCGAGCCCGCGTTCACCTCTTCAGTTGGCAGCTTGTTCCACACTCTCACCATTTTCCGTGTGAAGAAGTTCCCGGAATATTTCTCCAAAATATCTCACCTATCACCCTGAACCCATGTTCTGGTCTCACCTAACCTCAGTGGAAAAAAAGCCTGCTTGCATTTAATCTACTTATACTCCTCATAATTTTATATACCTCTATCAAATCTCCCCTCGTCTTTTTGCATTCAAGACTATAAAGTCCAAATTTGTTTAACTTTACCCTGTAACTCACATTTACTAGAGAGGAACATTTGCTCTCTTTCATCTATCTTCTGCTACTTAGTGTTATAATAATTTGTCTGTGAACTGACAACATTCATCAAAATAAATATTTTGGGTTAACAAAAATCTTCAAATTAACTGCTTATCTTATGGTAAAGACACAAATTTGCATATGATGGAAAGCAGGCACTAGTGGAAGGGACAGGGGCTGCCAGATTTTGTTCACTGAATAAAAGATATGAATTCAAGGTGAAAGTTCTATCAGTGACTCGTCCACCAGTTTTCCAGACAATCACACCATTTGTAACTATTCCTCTGTCCAAAGTTACAGGTTAATTTTATTAATCCTGTGGCTGAAGTGTTTTTCTTTTAAATTGAAATTTTTAGACATACAGCACGGTAACAGGCCATTTTAGCCCATGAGTCCACGCCGCCCGATTTACACCCCATTAACCTACACCCTTGGTACGTTTTTGAAGGGTGGGAGGAAACCAGATCCCCCGGGGAAAACCCACACAGACACGGGGAGAAGGTACAAACTCCTTACAGACAGTGCGGGATTCGAACCCAGGTCCCAATTGCTGGCGCTGTAAAGGCGTTGCACTAACCCCAATGCGAACTGTGCCGCCCCAGCTTGGCGTAGTTTACATTGATCATTTTCATAAATGTGCCACAGCATCCCAAATTATTTGCTCAGAAAACAATCGACAAGAAATGTTAGTTCCACGTCCCATGATCATTCACTTTATTTACAGATTCTAACCACGACAATATAATTACTTACTTCTACTATGCACCACGTAATGGTACCATTGGCAGCTGTCACAGTCACACATACGGCCGGGCTATTAAATTTATAGAGCCTGCTACTGTTTATATGTTCAGATAAAGTCCTTCCCATTCATGCATGTTTACTTAAGATACCATGAATGTCCAGGAAGTCCTGTATTTGGGAGAAGCCAGCCATCAGGTAAAATTGCTTTTACCTCCATTGTGAAAATTAACAAAGGTCTTTCTCCCAACAAATACAGCTTCTGTCTCTTTCCTGATCCACCATTTGATCAATTCCAGAAATTATGGTCAGTGGCTTGAAAAGATCCACTCAGTCAAAAATTCCATCTATGATGACTTTCACAACGGCTGGCCCTTTGCTCAACGTTTCCTTCAATAAACCTTCTGTGACAGGCAAATTAGATCACCAGAGAAAAGATCAAAGGTTTGCTTCTGCCTTTTAATATTCACATCCTGACCCAAGTATAAGTGGGTGTCAAAGTTTGGGAATGCAAACAGATTTGCCTCTTTTCTGTGTTTAAATCCAACTTCAAGCTCTAAACCATAACAACTCCTGGATGGCTCACTCTCTACCTTGTGTGTGGTTATGTTTATGGTGAACAGCTGCTCGCAGGGAGCAGTGTTGTGACTACAGCTTAGAGTAAAAAAGAGTCTTAGTTTGCAGAATTGCTGCAGGAAACCCTCAGGAAAAAAAAAATAAGATAAAGCGCACAGACATGTGTGAAGTCAAGTAATGGGCCAAATGAAAACATTATACAAACCTGTCATATGCTAAAGAATGAAATTTAAACAATGTGTTGGAACCCTCTTTTTATATATCCAAAGTTGTCAGGGGCCAAAAAATGGACAGAATTCACCAAGAGAACATTAAAATAAGATGGACTGGTGTTACAGTATAACAAAGCCCTCCAAGGCAAGGTCTGCACAAACTAAAAGCTTGGAGGGACAGAGTTGCACGTCCAGTGATTATGTCTGCAGATTGAGATTCAGTTCATTTCGTAAAACTGCTGAATGTACAAAGAAACATCAACTTGCATAAATGATCTGATTTTCTTGAAAGCCCATCCCATAGACCTGAAAATGCAATGTTGCTTGAATTGCTGAGATAACAGTGAAAGATTTTCTCAAATGATCGGTAGTGTCCTCTTTCACACAGCTTGGAGAAGGTGCCAGCTATTATCACTGAGTATCTGACCTGTAAATGGATTAAACATGCACCACTGGGAGAATGGGACATCCCCTTAAATCATTCCACATCACCAAATCTTTGACAGTCATTTCGAATTAAAAGTAATTTTTGTGACTTCCAAACAAATGTGAAAGAGGGAAAAAAAATGAAGATGGGGAACATATCAATTTGAAATTCATTTCAAATTATCTGTGCCTAAACGTGAAACAACAATTGTAAAATATTTACCTTGTTTAAGGATGTGGTTCCCCATTTGTCAAGTGCACAAGTAAATCAACACATTTAAACAAAGGGTAACCTATATAATCAAGAAGAATGCCAATATATTTTAAACATAAAACCACGTTAAAATCTGTATATTTTCTTTGGTTCCATCCACACTGTAATTATTTCCACTGCAAACATCTAATTTATAGTCTAATACGTGCAATCTTCCTTTTGGGGGAAAAACATTGCTCGTCCTTGCTAATTTGCACTTTGAAACTCGTACATTCTGAACAAAGGTAAATTTATGTTACATGCACTTCCTCAGTTGACAAAAACTGAAGCACCATACATTATTCAAGCATATTTTGCACAGCAGCTTAATAAATAATTTCCCAAAATGAGTATTTTGGTAAGAGTCCATCAAAAGCCTTTATGGAGACTTTCTGCTACTGTTTTCGAACCTGCTCACAAAGAATGGGACAGACCAGATCCCATCTGAATGGAGATTAGGACCCTTCCCTTAATCTTATCTAATTGAAACCTTTAAGGCAGCTGCAAAAGTCACAGGTATTCAGATAATTAACATTTGTCCTCGGGCAAATGAGAAAAAATATTCTTGCTTGTGTAACTGCTTTATATGGTGAAGTTCAGCAAGAACTAACAAGTACGCCTGGTGAACTAAACTATCAAAAAAGGGATGATTCTGAAGCAATGCTAAAATCAAATGCAACAAAAAAAATTCCTAAATATTACTCCATATCCTGTAAGAAATCATTAATACAGCAATCCTGTGCAAGCAGGATTTCAATGTTTGAATAAAGTTAACACGACTGTATATTAAAATAATGCTTCTGAGTAGAGGTTGCTCAAAACACTTCATTTGGAATAGCTGCTCTTAATGCGAGGATTGTTGCATTTACAACTTCATATCATTAACTTGATGCAAAATGGCCACAAAATGAAAATCCTAAACTCATTTTTAATTGGTGAAATTGTCAATGGGGTGATCGCCCCTCTGGTCCATTAAACTAATTCTGTTTGCCAAACGGACTATCAAGTGTGTTGGCTACACACATCTTGCAGTTACTTTTCCTATTCATGGGATCGATTGAACACATGAACAAACTAATTCCAAGAAACAGTTCACTTTCAAACTTGTCATTCTTAAATACATATTCTCAACATGCTTTGCTTTGTTTATTTCAGAAGTTCAAAGCTCTTCAATATTTTGGATTGAAGTTGTTCGTAAAATCATTGCATTCGATAGAACAATTTTGTCTTTACCAGAAGTGATTCTGATTAATCCATCGACATGACATGTTCCATACTATTTCTTTCAAAAGAAAATTGCATTTAAAAAAAACCCCTACAAATATCCATCATTGAACATTCAAATAAAATTAGTGGATTTATGTTGCTAAATAACCCTCATTAATTCATAGTTCAGGTTTGTAAAGTGCCCTCTTATTGAAATAGGTCAAAAATTCCTGAGACTTCTGTAAGAAAGTAAGCAATCTGTCCGAATAGTTCACAGAGTAATGTTGCAGATGGCAGTTAAAAACTGAACTCGCGTCTTCCACATGGTTTTACTTACCCAACAGCATGTCTCGTATTTAACGAGTTCAGCAAAAGTGTAAGTTATGAAAAGTAGACTCATCCAACATTAAAAATAAACTGTGGATTGACTTGATCAGTCTTGTAAAGTTTTCACAAAGCCCTGTGCGTCTTCTGAAACATGCCTCTATTGAATTGCACCCTAAGGCAACCGAGGTGCTCACCCGCTATTGGTTTTCCTTTAAAGAAACTAACTGAAACAATAGAGCGACTGTCAACAGCTACAGCCAACTCTAACTGCAAACCCATGAAGCTGCAGAAAAACTAGGTCAGTCTCCAGGATCCCCAACTTTTAAGTATTAATACTGCAGTTCGTTCGTAGCCTCGTCTCTTGCTGATTTAAATCAGAGAGAGAAAAAAAAGCTACTTGATATTTTCTGGCTCAGACTTTGAGCCTGAAAGAATCTATCCCAACATAAATCAAGCCTCAGACATTTTTTTTTACCCTTTGTTCCACACTGCACACAAGTGGAGGGGTGGAATACGAAGCAGACATGTTAATGTCATTCATTAACACAAATGTAAGAAGAAATTACTTGAAGATAAAAGTAACCAAGATAAAAATGGGTCATTGTTATTGTTTATTCATAATTATATTTTGGCCAAGTGATAGTATTTTCTAGCTGCACATAATTTATATGATTTAAATTGGACAATAATATGATTCAATGTAGTTTTGAAATATTAGTTGAGATAGTTACTCTTAATTAGGCATGTTATTAACCTTGAGACGTGAAATAATGACATAAGAACATAAGGAATAGGAGCAGGAGTCGGCCATCCGGCCCGTCGAGCCTGCTCCGCCATTCAGTAAGATCATGGCTGTTCTGATCATTGATTCAACTCCACAGGCCTCCCTTTACCCCAGATCCCTTCATTCCTTTTTTAATGTAAAAATCTATCTCTTCTTTCTTTGGCTTGGCTTCGGGGACGAAGATTTATGGAGGGGGTAAATGTCCACGTCAGCTGCAGGCTCGTTTGTGGCTGACAAGTCCGATGCGGGACAGGCAGACACGGTTGCAGCGGGTGCAAGGGAAAATTGGTGGGTTGGGGTTGGGTGTTGGGTTTTTCCTCCTTTGTCTTTTGTCAGTGAGGTGGGCTCTGTGGTCTTCTTCAAAGGAGGTTGCTGCCCGTCGAACTGTGAGGCACCAAGATGCACGGTTTGAGGCGATATCAGCCCACTGGCGGTGGTCAATGTGGCAGGCACCAAGAGATTTCTTTAGGCAGTCCTTGTATCTATCTAACTGAACCTTAAATATGTTTTTAATGAAGTAGCCTCAACTGCTTCCCTAAGCAGAGAATTCCACAGATTCACGACTCTCTGGGAAAAACAGTATTGATTTTAAATACATTTAAACCAAAAATTTAATTTGTGTACTTTTTGACTAAATAGCCCAGAGTTTTTAAGAGCAATGCGTACACTCTGAATACCTACAAATGATTTCGGCATTACAATGAAAAATAATATTGCTTCATGTACATCAAAGACAATTCCAATTTAAAGCGTCATGAATAGGCCTTATTGAAATACTATTGATAGGTGGTGAGTGAAGATCATTGTCCACTTGCTCCACCAAGACCATGGTCATTCAGGCTACAAGACACAAACTTGCAGGGAAGAAGAGAAATAAACAAAACCATTTGCTTCAAGTTAGCAGAACCATTAAAATAACATAACATAAACATAACAATTTACAGCACGGAAACAGGCCATTAGGCCCTTCTAGTCTGCACCGAACCAAACACCCCTCTCTAGTCCCACCTCCCTGCACAATGCCCATAACCCTCCATCTTCTTCTCATCCATATACCTGTCCAACCTTTTCTTAAATGATACAATTGACTCCGCCGCCACTATTTCTCCCACTCTCTGAGTAAAGAAGTTCCCCCTCATGTTACCTCTAAACCTCTGCCCCTTAACTCTTAACTCATGTCCTCTTGTTTCAATCTCTCCTCCTCTTAACGGAAATAGTCTATCCACATCCACTCTGTCTATCCCTTTCATAATCTTAAATACTTCTATCAAATCCCCTCTCAACCTTCTACGCTCCAAAGAATAAAGACCTAATCTGTCCAATCTCTCCCTATACTCTAGATGCTTAAACCCAGGTAACATTCTGGTAAACCTTCTCTGCACTCTCTCCACTCTGTTTATATCCTTCCTATAATTAGGCGACCAGAACTGCACACAGAACTCCAAATTAGGCCGCACCAACGTCTTATACAATCTCAACATCACCTCCCAACTCCTATATTCCATGCAATGATTGATGAAGGCCAGCATACTAAAAGCCTTCTTCACCACCCTATTCACGTGAGTTTCTACCTTCAAAATGGAAGAAAACAAGTTATATATGTAAACGTCAACAAAAAGGGTTAAATCGCAGGAGGATATTAAGAATTTGATAAAAAAGAGAGTAGCCCAAAGCAGCTGAGGAGACAGCAATAATATTGAGAATGTCGAAAATATTTGATCAATATATGTAGAGCTCGTCGAAAGAATCAAAGACTTGTTGATCCAAACCAAGGCTTTTATTAGCAAAAGACAGGAGCTCTTCACAGGTGGCCGACCAGTCCGGAATGATCTGACCTGGCTAGGGACACAACCCTTAAAGGCCCAGACAGTAGGTGTGGCTTAACTCTCAGCCAATCGCTGTAAGCACAGTCTAGATACAGTAACTATATAAACTATGTACATTGGTGATAGATCTGGACTATCACAATATATTAATTAAAAACAGAGTCAGAAATTCTATATTCCAGCCCCTGATAAATTCAAAATTAATATTTGCAAAAGATCTCATCATCTAAGTTCAAATCTTTTGGGTTAGATTTTTAAGTTAGAGACAAAGTAACAAATCCCACTTGAAGCACATGGGAGACAAGATCACGAAACCAGCCTCATCCAGAAATATAAAAATCACATGTAAGAAGGTCAAATTTGAAAGAAAAAAATGGAAGATTTTCATTCATTATGTTGTATTCATATCCTTTTCAATGTTTCCTAAAGCATCTTATTTGATTTAATTTTAATTGAGACATACAGCACGGTAACAGGCCAATTCCTCCCTACGTTCTGCCCAATTTACATCCCATATGTTTTGAAGGGTGGGAGGAAACCGGAGCCCCCGGAGAAAACCCACGCAGACATAGGGAGAATGTAAAAACTCCTTACGGACAGCGTGGGACTCAAACGCAAGTCTGGTCCCCATCACTGGTGCTGTAAAGGCATTGTGTTAACTGCTATGCCAGTTAAGGGCGACATGGTTAGCACAGCACTATTACAATGTCTGCAACCCAGGTTCAAATCCAGCACTGTCTGTAAAGAATTAGTATGTTCTCCCCCCCTGCGTGGGTTTCCTCTTGGTGCTCCGGTTTCCTTCAAAAATATACGGTGTTTGTATTAGTGTATTTGGACGGCATGGGCTCCTGGGCCGGAACGGCCTGTGACTGGGCTGTATCTCTAAATTTAAATTAAATTAAAATAAGCTCACATCCAATTAATACTCAAGTGGAGCCAATGTTCTAAGGGAACTTTTTAACATTGGAATGAAGCTCAAATAGGGTCAAACAATCTGCTTCGGTAAACTTGAGTGAGAAATAAACATCAGCCAATATACTGGGGATTGGATCACAAAGGAGGCAAATCGAGTCCATGTCAGTACAATGTAAGAGGAATCCAGGAGATGTTCCTGCCATGGCCACCACCCCCCCCACCCCCCCCCCCCCCCGTTAATCCTGTAAATACTTTCCTTTCAAGGTCAATGCCTCCATCCTGCCCCTGGCAGTGCTTTCCAGATCATCACCAAATTCATGTTCTTCATGTCTCTTTTAGTGATTTTGTTATACAGATAGTGAATGTCTGGGGCCTAAGTGCTTATCTCTGCAAAACCCAACCAGTCTAATACTTTGAAAATAGTGATCTGCCCTTGTCGTCGCAATCTTCATCTGGCTGGCTCAGCTGATTTCTGATCAGAAGTGAGGTCCAGGCAGTTAATGTTGACAGGCTCAGTGAAAGAATGGCCATTGCAGACCAGGTGAAACCCTTAGACTCACTCTTGCTGATTGCCTTTACCTGGCACATTGGCAGGCATAAATACATTTATCCTTGTGTCTTACACTAGTGCAAAATATAGTTAATATAACAGAAGCTGTAAGATCAGAACATCTACCATATGATTTTATCGTTTAATTTTCTACAACACTCAATGGATCTCGTCCACTCCTAATCCAATCACAATTTCCATTTTTAAAACTAAGTCTCAAACATTGTATTGTTAAACAGAGAAAACTAATCAATTTTAATTTAGTAGATTAGTTTTTCATTGCTGTAGGAAATATCTTAAATACTTTCATATAAAAAGATATGAAATTTTAAGCTTCTGGATACGCATCATTTTAATTCCCTTTCCCGCTTTCTTGCTGGTTTGTCTCAGCCTTTTTCATTGCTCTTGGAGACGTTGAGTGCAAATTGGAAGAGCGTCGTTTTTTTGTTCCTCTTGGGTAGTTTACAACCCAATAGCATGGATTTTCTAATTTAAGAGAATCTACGCACCCAATATTCTCCTGCTCACGCTCAAGTTTTGTTCTCCCTTTGTTCATCCCTCCCCCCCCCCCGTAAGGTAAAACATCATGAGATGGGAATGTGTAGGGAGTTACCCTGTATAAGGCTGTAACAAGAAGGGGAGGTGTCCTTGTACTCCTGTTAGGTAAAACATCATGAGATGGGAATGTACAGGGCTGTAACAAGATGTGAATGTATCCTTGTACTTACAAGATAAGAGAGACATTGATGGATTGAGAGGCAGGAAGCTAGCAGGGAAAGGATAGCAACAGTTTTAGTCATTGGACAAGTAATGATATGATGATGTTCTAAGCACATATCCAAGGGTATAAAAAATCACAATTTTGCTGATAACGGCAGAATGCATTCTCCGACTAACATGTTTAGTCGCAAGTGTTACAATCCGGTAATAAAGAACAAAGAACCCTGATTTCGACTCAGCCTGGTGTTTGTCTCACTCATTCATGAACAAAGCAGACCTAACACCCCCCACCTCATTCCATCTGCCTGTCATCCTTTCCCAATCTGGCTCCTCCCAGCCTCTTCCCGTACCCCTACCTCCTTTCCCATGACAACATACAAAGTCACTATGGCACCAAAATTGGGGGTAGAGTGGACAGAAGGAAGTGACCAAAGTTTACAATAGACTCCAGATTAACTGGGGGCTGTGAGATAAAATTTACTGTATACATGTGAGAGATGTATCTTGGAAATTCAATTCAAAGGGCATGCGCAGTTAATGGCCAAACCCTGGAAAAGAGAGACTGAGTGGTACAGGTACCTTTTCCCTCCCTCAATCTGGATGTGAGGCTCTCGTCCCGGAACGTCAAAATACAGTTCTTGCCTCAAAACACCTGAGTTCTTCCAGCTTTCTGATTTTGTTAAATATTTGCATTTCTATTTTATTTCAGGGCATTATTGTACTGCTTTGTGGGATTCAGAGTGCTGACATTGGGAATGAACTAACTACCGCATTTGCAATCCTGACTCCTCAATTGAAGGCTTTTAATTCCACATTGGTTCAAGGGTTACTATACAGTATAAATTTAAGAACATGCTATTCTCGGCATGTTCAAACATCACTAAGTACCAGAATAACATTCTGCTCGAGAGAGAGCACAACTCTTGTGTAGACAGATTTTATTTTATTCTTTCATTTGATTCCTTCAATAATTTTGGTTTCTGCAATGTGATACATGAGTTAATTTTAGATACCGTCTTATTTACAATATTCTGAAAACCTCTGGAAAGTTACATTTTTTAATGATTTTCAGCCCACAACTCCATTTGGAATTCCAACTCCATTGATGTTCATTATCAAATCAACCAAAAGTAAACATCAATATCACAATTTAACCTTTACTGCCATTAAATGTGGTATTTTCTTCCTTTCTATGAAAAATACAGATATGTATGTTTTTAAAAATGCTCTCAAAATGAAGTGTGATCAGCAAGTTTGCTGATGGCACCAAAATTGGGGGTAGAGTGGACAGGAGGAAGTGGCCAAAGTTGACAATAGACTCTAGATTAACTGAGGGTGTGAGATAAAATTTGATGTGTATGTATGAGAGATGTATCTTGGTAATTCAAATCAAAGGACATGCACAGTAAATGGCCAAGCTCTGGACAGTGTGGAACAGAGAGATTGACTGGCACAGGTACATAGTTCCATGAAAGTGGTGACACAGGTCAAGGTAAACAGGAAAGTCTGCACACACTGCGAATGTAGCCAAAATTGCTGGAGAAAGTCAGCAGGTCATGCAGCGTCCATAAGAAATAAAGGTAGATATCCAACATTATGGGCCTGAGCTCTTCAAGGTATGGGGAAAAGGCAGGCAGGCACCTGAATAAAAAGGTGGGCAGAGGGAGAAGCACAGGCCAACAGGCAAGAGGACATAGGTCTATATCGGTTGGAGGGCAGAAAAGAAAAAGCTGAGCAGTGTTGGAGTGGTGGGGGGGGGAGAGAGAAAGAGAGAGAGAGAGAGAGAGAGAGAGAGAGAGAGAGAGAGAGTGAGAGTCTAATGAAACTGGAGAAGTTAATACCATCCAATTTGAGAGTGCTCAGAAGGAATATTGTTGTTCCTCCAATCTGCAGGTGGACAGACATGTCAGTGGGGGAATAGGGCGTGGAATTGAAATCTGTTTGGTGTGCTTGCCTTCAACAGTAAGCACACTGAATACAGGAGATGGGATATCATCTTATAGCAGTAGAAGATGGTGGTGAGACCACCTTTGGAGTGCAATTCTGCTTTCCCAAAAATAGGAAGAATGCCCTTAAGCTGAAAAGATGCTGAGATGATTCATATAACCATATAACCCCCTTCTAGTCTGCACCGAACAAGTCCTCTAATCTAGTCCCACCTACCTGCACCCTGCCCATAATCCTCCATTCCCCTCCCATCCATATACCTATCCAATTTTTTCTTAAATGACAAAAATTACCTTGCTCCCAGCTCATTCCACACAGCCACCACTCTGAGTGAAGAAGTTCCCCCTCATGTCACTTCTAAACTTTGGCCCCTTAACTCTTAACTCATGACCTCTTGTTTCAATTTCTCCTATCCTCAATGGAAAAAGTCTATCCACCTCAACTCTATCTATTACCCTCATAATCTTAAATACCTCTATCAAATCCCCTCTCAACCTTCTACGCTCCAAAGAATAAAAGCAAATTTTCTCAATCTTTCTTTGTAATCTAGATTCTGAAACCCAGGTAACATTTTTGTAAATCTTTTCTGCACCCTCTCTACCTTGTTGATATCCTTCCAGGAAGGTGCCGCACAAGAGACTTCTCAGTAAGTTACAGGAAAGTGGAGTCCGGGGAAGTCTATTGGCCTGGATTGAAAATTGGTTGTCTGACAGGAGGCAGAGAGTCGGGATAAGTGCGAGTTTTTCAGGTTGGCAGAGAGTGGTCAGTGGGGTGCCGCAGGGGTCGGTGTTAGGCCCACAACTGTTCATCATTTACATTGATGACTTGGAGGAGGGGACAAAATGTGGTGCAGCCAAGTTTGCGGATGACACCAAATTGAGTGGAAGAGCAAATTGTAATGAGGATGTGGAGAGTCTGCAGAGGGATAGAGTTAAGCTGGATGAGTGGGCAAAGGTCTGGCAGATGGAGTACAATGTTAGTAAGTGTGAGGTTATCCACTTTGGCAAGAAAAATAAAAGAGCTGAATATTATTTAAAGGGTGAAAAACTACAGCATGCTGTAGTGCAGAGGGTTTTGGGAGGGCTTGTGCATGAATCGCAAAACGTTAGGTTGCAGGTGCAGCAGGTTATTAAGAAGGCAAATGAATGTTGGCCTTCATCGCTAGAGGAATTGAATTCAGGAGTAGGGAGGTCATGTTGCAACTGTATAAGGTTCTGGTGAGACCGCACCTGGAGTACTGTGTCCATTTCTGGTCTCCATATTTGAGGAAGGATTTACTGGCTTTGGAGACGGTCCAGAGGAGGTTTACTAGGTTGATCCCTGGGATGAAGGGGTTGACTTATGATGAAAGATTAAATCGTCTAGGATTGTATTCGCTCGAGTTCAGAAGAATGAGAGGAGATCTTATAGAAACATAGAGGATTATGAAGGGTATGGATAGGATAGATGTAGGAAGGTTTTTTGAGCTGGCCGGGGAAACTAAAACGAGAGGACACAGTCTCAAGATTCGGGGAAGTAGATTTAGGACAGAGATGAGGAAAAATAGTATTTCCCAGAGAGTAGTGAATGTTTGGAATTTTCTAACCAGGGAAGTGGTTGAGGCTGCCTCATTAAACATATTTAAAATTCGGTTAGATAAATTTTTACATGATAGAGGAATTAGGGGATATGGGGAGAAGGCAGGTAGATGGAGTTAGGTCATAAATTAGATCAGCCATGATCGTATTGAATGGCGGAGCAGGCTCGATGGGCCATTTTTGGCCTACTCCTGTTCCTACTTCCTCTGTTTCCTATGTTCCTACCTCTGAAGCCAGTTAATCTTTTCTCAAGGCTGGATGCCAGATACCACTAGTAACCTCGACATTCACAGCAGAACCTCCTTGCTTTTACATTCAACCCTTCTCGCAATGAAGGCCAACATTGCATTTGCCTTCTTGATCAACCTTTTGCAATCAGCGCTCCCAAGTCCCTCTGCACAACACCACGCTGCAATCTTTCACCCTTTAGATAAGGATCTGATCTTCCATTTTTCCTTCCAAAGTGGATGACCTCACATTTTATCAATTTTGAACTCCATCAGCCAGACCCATACCCAGTCACCTAACCTGCCTAAATCGCTCCAGATTCTCCATGACCTCTGGACAATTTTCTTTTCCACTCTATTTTGTATAATTAGCAAACTTTTGATAAGATACACTTGGTCCCCTCTTCCAAATTATTAATGAATATTGTGAACAGTTGTGGGTCCAGCACTGACTCCTGCAGTTCTCTGCTCACCACTCATTGCCAATCAGGAAAAACACCAGTTTATCCTGACTCTGTCTTTACAGAGTAGAGTTTTGGCCTTCTTATTTAAGAAAGGATGTGCTGGCTTTGAAGAGGGTTCGGAGAAGATTTACAAGGAGGATTTCTGGAATGAAGGGATTAGCATGTGAGGAATGTTTGATGGCTCTTTGACTGAACGTGTTGGAATTCAGAAGAATGAGAAATTGCTCATAGAAGCATTTCAAGTGCTGAAAGACCAGGACAGAGATGTGGCAAAGTTGTTTCTCATGGTAGGGGAACAAGATGGCACACCTTCAGGATTGAAGAGTATCCATTTAAAACGGAGATGTGGAGAAATTTCTTTAGCCAGAGAGTGATGAACCTTTGGAATTTGCTGCCATGGTCGGTCGTGGACGCCAAGTCATTAGATGTATTTAAAATAGAGATTGGTAGATATTAGAACAGTTAAAGTATGGTGAGGAATAGAGCTGAGTGGGAAAATGGATCAAGTCATAACGGAATGGTGGAGTGGACTTGACAGGCCGAGTATCCTACTGCTTCTCCTATATCTTGTGGTCTTACAGTCCACTCATCTCTTTTCAGGCTTGACCCCCTGGGATTTATTCCTGTGAGCGCAATAATTACGACACCTGTATCTACACCACGTTTGTCATCTCTATTCAGGGCTTCAAACAGTCCTTCAAAATGAGGCAACACTTCACTTACAAAGCTGTAGGGGTTGTTTACTGCATCTGGTGCTCGGTCTGTGTCCTTCTCTACATCGGGAAACCCAGGTGCAGATTGGAGTAATCACTTCAAATCAATCAAATTCAAAGACCTCATTAATTTTCATTAAAAATAAACCCTGCTTGCATATTTCTACGTCTCTAACTCTGGAAACCATGACATGTTTGAATGTGCATTACATGTTCCACTAATTGTCCCAAAGGATTTTATAACTGATTGTGTACTTTAGACACGATCGTTATTACAATTCAGGAAACGTGACTGCCAACTTGTGCACATCTAGTTACCACAACTGGTATAGGTAATACCACATGGTATTAACAAAGGGAAACACAAAGAAATTCACTCCAATTATGTATTTTTTAATTCAATTGGGTACTCCTAAGCGGGAGTTATACAAATCAAAACAAAGATGGGAATCAGACTTGAATATTAGTATTGTTGTTAAGACCTGTTCGAATTTATGTTGTGATTGTATGACCAATACAATTAACGCAAGATGTTGGCTGGTGCAATATAAATTTTTTGCATCAGCTGTATCTTACCCCACAAAAATTCCATAAATTAAATTCTAATTTTTCATATATATGTTTTGGATGCGGGAAAGAAGCAGGTACTTTCTTACGTTCTACCCGGGCATGTTCCAAACTGAAATCCTTTTGGGAAAATTTAAGAGTCTTATTAAATCAAATTATTGGGAAACAATTGCCTCCAAGTCCAGAATTGTTTCTCTTAGGAAATATTGAGGACGAAAGACCAAAAATAAGGCTGTCTAAAATAATTAAAATTATATTGGCAGCGGCCAGGAGATACATGACAGTTACCTGGAAGTCTAATTCTCTTTTGGAAATAGCTCGTTGGGATACTGAAATGTATTGCAGTGTTCCTCTGGAGAAAATCACTGACAGTTTAAGGAATAAGTACCCCACATTTTTGCAGGTATGGGAACCTTACCTACATGTGCAGGGTTGAATATTTAATAGAATAAATAGTATTAAAAATACTATTTATTCTATTCATTTTTCTTCCTTTTAATGAGTTCGAGACAAAAATAATTGCCTCCCCCCGCCTTTTTTGTTGAATTGGATTATTTTTCTGTCCTTTTCCTTCATTTATTTAGGGTTTTGTGGGGGGGGGGGGGAATAGAAGCCATATTTGGAACATTAATTCACATTTAATTATTTATTTGTGATGGTAATTTTGGTACTGTTGGTCAATCAAATCAAAATAAAATATTTTTAAAAAATAACATTGGTTTTCCATTAAACCTGCTCGCCTTTTCTTTTCCCCCTCCCCTTTTCCTGTCTTTCCAGTTCTTTCGCCCACCCACCCAGCCATCCCTCCTCCCCCACATTGCTGCTGTCCCCCCCCCTGCAGTGAACTGGAATTCACTGTCTGTGTGTTGTTCAGATGCCTGGCCCTACCCTCACCTACCCCAACATAAACCCTGGTTATCCCACTTTACCTCATATTCACAAGAGGACTGGTGAATATTGTAAGCCATTAAAAGCGCATTTGTATTCCTCACTTGTCTCTGAGTGCATTCAGTTGCGTTAAAATTTTCGTGGCTGACCTTTTGGTACTGTTCCTGTACAGGTTGGAAGCTCTGATGAAGCTAGGCACGCTCCAGGTCAACCCTCTGTCCCCTGAGGCCCCGGAAGAATTCACCTACTGGCTGGAGTGCTTCCAGTCCTCTCTGACGGCCACAGGTCTTCAACTCGGATGGTCACCGGAGATCGGCACTTCTCTCTCGAGTCGGCCCCAAAGGGTACGCTGTCATCAGAGACTTTGCTACCTATGAGTCGGCCATAGAAGGCTTGAAGGCCCGCTACGAGGCCCCAGAATGACGTGCTGGCGAGGCACCAACTCCCTCAATGTCCGCAGCATCCAGGTGAGCCACTGGACAATTATGTTCTTGAACTGTGGGCCCTGACCAGAAAATTCCACAATGAAATGGCCACGGCCCAGGTGAGAGAGGGAGAACAAATCCGGGACACCCTCGTGGCAAGAGTGAGGTCGAGGTGCGTGAGGCAGTGATAGCTAAAGTTGGGGAAGGAATATTTGGAGCTGGCAAAAATGTTCGACCAGGCCCATGGGCCCATGGGCTTCGTGGTCGACGCCATTTTGTCTGCTTGTGGGCCAAGAGGAGAGAATAGAAATCAGCATGGGGAGCGACGGGGTGTCCGGAGTACTGGCATCAGTTGTCCTGGATCAGGCAATATCTCACCAATTGAATAACTCGACGATGGAGGTGAGGGTAAACGGACATTTGACTGTTTGCTTAGTAGATACTGGCTCCACTGAGAGTTTGATAAACTCTGCGACGGCTCTGTGGTAAAACTTAAAGACTGTACCCGATGGACTAACGTATTTTCTTAGATTCGCACTCTCACTCTGCGACGATCCAGGGCATTGTATCGTACATCTAACTGTAAAAGGTGGGAATTTTGTAAGTTCCGATTGTGTGTCCTGAAGGATTTGTGAGCTCCTGTGTTGCTGGGCCTGGACTTCCTGTGTCACCTTAAAAGCATGACCATGGAGTACTCTGGCCCACTCCCTCCAATCACAGTGTGGAATGGAAGGTCCCAAAAGCCGGATGCCATGTGCGGTCTCCACCCTAAATATTGATATCCCCCCCCCACCCCCCACTGTTTCCAAATCTGACTCCCGATTGCAAACCAATAACTACAAAGAGCAGGCGATACAGTGTGGGGGTTCGGGAATTTATTAAACCCAGACACAACAGCTGCTCAAAGAAAACATCATTGAACAACAACCCATGGAGAGTCCAGGTGGTAGTCGTGAAAGGGAAGAAAAGTTCAGGCTAGTTATTGACTATAGCCAAACAATTAATTGTTTCACACTCCAGGACATGTAACCTCCACCCCCCCAACCCCCCATCGAATTTCGGACATGGTAAACTAAATTGCGCACTATCGGGTCTGTTTGATCATTGACCTGAAAACAGCATACCATCAGTTGCCGATCCGTTCTGAGGACCGCCCCTACACTGCATTTGAGGCAGACGGATGGCTCTATCAGTTCCGAAGGATCCCTTTTGGAATCGCCAATGGGTCTTGGTCTTCCAGAGACAAATGGACAAAATGATCAATAAGATTGAAAACCACCTTCCTTTATCTCGATAATTTCACCATTTGTGGACACTCTTTCGAAGACCATGATGGCATGCTCCAGAGGTTTCTCCACACATTCAAGGCCTTGAACCTCACGTATAACTCAAGTAAGTGCGTGTTCCAGATGAAATGTCTGGTGATCATGGGCTATGTGGTGGAAAATGTTGTCGTTGGCCCTGACCCTGATCGAATGCGCCCCCTGTTAGACCTCCCGATCTCAAGGACCATGAAAGCCTTCAGGAGGTGCCTGGGCTTCTTCTCCTACTATGCCCAGTGGGTCCCTCACTACGCGGATAAGGTCCGCCCCCACTTAAAGTCCACCTTTTTCCCATATTCGGCCGAATCCCATGGGGAGTTTTGACTACGTTCGGAGCTATATCGAAAAGGCCACCATGCATGTGATGGATGAGGATGCACCCTTCCAGGTGAAAAGTGATGCCTCAGACATAGCTCTGGCCACTACCCTTAACTAGGTGGGCAGACCAGTTGCCTTTTTCTCCTGCACCCTACAAGGACACGAGCTTCGGATTCCAAGTGTGAAGAAAGAAGATCAAGCCATCATAGAGGCCATCAGGCACTGGAGGCATTACATGGCTGGCAGAAAATTTACACTGCTCACTGACCAGCGATCGGTGGCATTTATTTTTGATAATGCCAAAAGGGGAAAAATAAAGAATGATAAGATCACTAGATGGAGGATCAAACTCTCCACCTATAATTCTTTCTTCTGTCTTCTTTGGCTTGGCTTCGCGGATGAAGATTTATGGAGGGGGTAAAAAGTCCACGTCAGCTGCAGGCTCGTTTGTGGCTGACAAGTCCGATGCGGGACAGGCAGACACGGTTGCAGCGGTTGCAGGGGAAAATTGGTTGGTTGGGTGTTGGGTTTTTCCTCCTTTGCCTTTTGTCAGTGAGGTGGGCTCTGCGGTCTTCTTCAAAGGAGGTTGCTGCCCGCCAAACTGTGAGGCGCCAAGATGCACGGTTTGAGGCGTTATCAGCCCACTGGCGGTGGTCAATGTGGCAGGCACCAAGAGATTTCTTTAGGCAGTCCTTGTACCTTTTCTTTGGTGCACCTCTGTCACGGTGGCCAGTGGAGAGCTCGCCATAGAACACGATCTTGGGAAGGCGATGGTCCTCCATTCTGGAGACGTGACCCATCCAGCGCAGCTGGATCTTCAGCAGCGTGGACTCGATGCTGTCAACCTCTGCCATCTCGAGTACTTCGACGTTAGGGATGAAAGCGCTCCAATGGATGTTGAGGATGGAGCGGAGACAACGCTGGTGGAAGCGTTCTAGGAGCCGTAGGTGGTGCCGGTAGAGGACCCATGATTCAGAGCCGAACAGGAGTGTGGGTATGACAACGGCTCTGTATACGCTTATCTTTGTGAGGTTTTTCAGTTGGTTGTTTTTCCATACTCTTTTGTGTAGTCTTCCAAAGGCGCTATTGGCGCCTTGGCGAGTCTGTTGTCTATCTCATTGTCGATCCTTGCATCTGATGAAATGGTGCAGCCGAGATAGGTAAACTGGTTGACCGTTTTGAGTTTTATGTGCCCAATGGAGATGTGGGGGGGCTGGTAGTCATGGTGGGGAGCTGGCTGATGGAGGACCTCAGTTGTCTTCAGGCTGACTTCCAGGCCAAACATTTTGGCAGTTTCCGCAAAGCAGGACGTCAAGCGCTGAAGAGCTGGCTCTGAATGGGCAACTAAAGCGGCATCGTCTGCAAAGAATAGTTCACGGACAAGTTTCTCTTGTGTCTTGGTGTGAGCTTGCAGGCGCCTCAGATTGAAGAGACTGCCATCCGTGCGGTACCGGATGTAAACAGCGTCTTCATTGTTGGGGTCTTTCATGGCTTGGTTCAGCATCATGCTGAAGAAGATTGAAAAGAGGGTTGGTGCGAGAACACAGCCTTGCTTCACGCCATTGTTAATGGAGAAGGGTTCAGAGAGCTCATTGCTGTATCTGACCCGACCTTGTTGGTTTTCGTGCAGTTGGATAATCATGTTGAGGAACTTTGGGGGACATCCGATGCGCTCTAGTATTTGCCAAAGCCCTTTCCTGCTCACGGTGTCGAAGGCTTTGGTGAGGTCAACAAAGGTGATGTAGAGTCCTTTGTTTTGTTCTCTGCACTTTTCTTGGAGCTGTCTGAGGGCAAAGACCATGTCAGTAGTTCCTCTGTTTGCGCGAAAGCCGCACTGTGATTCTGGGAGAACATTCTCGGCGACACTAGGTATTATTCTATTTAGTAGAATCCTAGCGAAGATTTTGCCTGCAATGGAGAGCAACGTGATTCCCCTGTAGTTTGAGCAGTCTGATTTCTCGCCTTTGTTTTTGTACAGGGTGATGATGGTGGCATCACGAAGATCCTGAGGCAGTTTTCCTTGGTCCCAACAAAGCTTGAAAAACTCATGCAGTTTGGCATGCAGAGTTTTGCCGCCAGCCTTCCAGACCTCTGGGGGGATTCCATCCATACCTGCTGCTTTGCCACTTTTCAGTTGTTCGATTGCCTTATATGTCTCATCCAGGGTGGGAACCTCATCCAGCTCTAGCCTTAGGGGCTGTTGAGGGAGCTGGAGCAGGGCGGAATCTTGGACTGAGCGGTTGGCACTGAAAAGAGATTGGAAGTGTTCTGACCATCGGATGAGGATGGAGATCTTGTCGCTGAGGAGGACTTTGCCGTCTGAGCTGCGCAGCGGGCTTTGGACTTGGGGTGAGGGGCCGTACACAGCCTTTAGAGCCTCGTAGAAACCCCTGAAGTCGCCAATGTCCGCGCTGAGCTGGGTTCGTTTGGCGAGGCTAGTCCACCACTCATTTTGGATCTCCCGGAGTTTGCGCTGAAGATGGCTGCATGCGCGACGGAAGGCTTGTTTCTTCTCTGGACAGGACGGCTTTGTAAGGTGAGCCTGGTGGGCAGCTCGCTTCTTTGCCAGCAGCTCCTGGATTTCCTGGCTGTTTTCGTCAAACCAGTCCTTGTTTTTCCTGGAGGAGAAGCCCAGTACCTCTTCAGTGGATTGCAGTATGGTAGTCTTCAACTGATCCCAGAGGGTTTCAGGGGACGGGTCCGTGAGGCGGGTTGCATCGTCGAGCTTTGCTTTGAGGTTTGCCTGGAAGTTTCCTCTCGCTTCGTCTGACTGCAGGTTTCCAACATTGAACCTCTTTCTGGGGGCTTTATTGTTCCTGGGCTTTGGCTTGAAGTGAAGGTTGAGCTTGCAGCGAACCAGCCAGTGGTCAGTGTGGCATTCCGCGCTAGGCATGACCCTGGTGTGGAGCACATCTCGTTTGTCACTTTCTCGCACCAGGATGTAGCACCTATAATTATGACATAGCATACAGGCCAGGTACTCTCAATGAGCCTCCAGATGGCCTGGCAAGAGGAATCTGTGCCTCTGCACACACCGGCCAGTTGTGGTCACTGCATGATGAGCTTTGCCACCCAGGCATCACCCACGTGGCTCATTTCATCAAGGCACCCAATCTGTGCTACTCTGTTAAGGACATCAGGGAAATGACCAGGTCCTGTCAGGTCTGTGCGGAGGGCAAACCGCACTTCTACTGTCCTGACAAAACGCACCTGATAAAGGCATCCCGACACTTTGAACGACAGCATTGATTTCAAGGGTCCTCTCCCTTCCACCAATGGAAACGTGTACTTTCTCAACCTCATTGATGAGTTTTCCATTTACCATCCCCTGCCCAGACACGACCACCACTCTATTTTCACCCTATTCGGGTATCCCAGCTACATCCATAGTGACCAGGACTCATCATTTATGAGTACAGAGCCACGCCGGTACATGCTCGTAAGAGGCATTGCCTCAAGCAGGACAACTAGCTACTATCCACGGGAGAAACAGACAAGTTGAAAAAGAGAACACAACTGTATGGAAGGCCATGAAATTGGCTCTCCAGTCCAAAGCCTTCCAGACTCAAGCTGGCTAGAAGTCTTACCCATGGTGCTCCACTCCATAAGGTCACGCCTCTGCGTGGTGACCAATGCTTACGTTTACGTTCCAGAGAAAATCTGGTTCTACTCTCCTGACTTGGCTGATGGCACCAGGGCCAGTCCTGCTGAGAAAGCATGTGAGGAGGAGCAAGAAAGACTCCCGATTGAGAGGGTGCACCTGCTGCACGGCAACCCAACGTATGCCTACGTGGCATACCCTGACGGCAGAGAGGACACCGTCTCTCTCAAGACCTGGCCCCCACTGGAACTGAGGATCTGATGCCTCAAGTGAGCAAGGAACTACGGAGTACCCCACTCAGGGTCTTGGAGGACAGTGCTCAGGAAGTGGACCATCCACCCCATGACCTGAGCCGGAGCCCTCGAGACCCACTGACCCTGTACCACAGGGGGTCCAGGAAGTTCAGGAAGCCCAAAGTCCTCCAGTATTGCGTCGCTCGACCAGAATTACCAGACTCACTGACAGACTTAACTTGTAAATATTTTGAAGGAATGGTCTCTGTTTTTCACCCACAGGCTCAATTCTGAAGAAAGGGGTGAATGCTGTGAACTGAAATTCACTGTCTGTGTATTGTTCGGATGGCTGGCTCCTCCCCTGGCTCCACCCCCACCCACCCCAATATATACCCTGGGTTTCCCGCCTTACCTCAGATTCACCTGAGGACTATTGTGTCTACTGGCCATTGGTTGTAAGCTACTAAAAGTAAGTTTGTACTCCTCACTGAGTGCAATCAGTCGCATTCCACCCCCTCCTTTCTCCACCTATCATCTGCCTTTGCCACCCCCCCTTCCCTGCCTCCCATTCTTTTGCTCAGTCGCCCGCCATTATTTGCTCATACTGTGAAAGATTATGTTGTGTTTGCATTGTATATAGATATGTTTTGGGGAGATAAATTGTGGCAGGGTTTTTAGTGCAGGTCACATACAAACACTTTAAAACAGATCTCATTTAAAATACTGGAACACTGCTCAAGCTATACAGGGAAACTCCTGGGGGTCTTTGCAAAATCCTTGGGGAGTGCCCAAGAGACTTCACTAATGGATTGTTGTTTTGAAAAGCATCAGATGAAAGAGACTGGAGGAGTAGTTCAGAGCCGCAGGCTGTCTGGGAGTGCTGTTCTAAGAGGTTCATGTGGTTTTTACAAGCAGAGAGAGTTGAACAGCTTTTTCTCTGAGAGAGAGAGATCAGTTCTGCAGTTCTACAGTCAGCAGCAACAGGGACTAGAATGGGACAAGCTGGCAAGCTTGTGGAAACCCCATTTGGAAGATGGGTTGTGAGTGCTTAGTTTAGCCTGATCAAAGCCCTTGTGGTTCATGCATGAGGAGAGGATTGGCTGTCTAATATTTCACTTGCAATAAGAGAAACAATAAAAGGTGACCTGAAAGAAAGAGGTTATCATCTGGAGAATCCTGATGGGGCAAGTTTCTTCAGCAAGACACTGATGTGGCTGATTAAAAGGGATCAGTTTGTGTCCAGGAACAACAAAACTCTCTCTGAAAACTGACAACAACCTTCCTGTAATCATTTACCTTTCAAGCACCAAAGCCTGGTGAACTTCATAAATGTTAAATTCTGTGTACAGTATAAGAATTGCCTGCAACCTTGTGAACTTGTTGGAGTGAGAAGTGAGACTGGGCTGTGAATCAAATAACTTTTATGAACTTACACACACATTACATACACGTGCACTTAGAATTAGAAGGGGTTAAGTTAATAGTGATAAATTAAAGTTTGATCCTGTTTTTATGTTTAAAGAAAATTAAAAGCAACTTTTGTTTAAGTAACCATTTGTCTTGGTGAATATCAATTGCTGCTGGGTTTTGGGGTCCTCTGGGCTTGTAACAATACCCTGATGAAGGGCTCAAGCCTGAAACGTCTGTTTTGTATTTTTACCTTTGCTACCTAAATGCTAAACTTCTCCAGTATTTTGTGGTTTTTTTAAAATCACAGCTGGGTGCTCATCTTTGCTTTCGTTATGCGGGCAGCAACCTCCTTTGAAGAAGACCGCAGAGCCCACCTCACTGACAAAAGACAAAGGAGGAAAAACCCAACACCCAACCCCAACCCACCAATTTTCCCCTGCAACCGCTGCAACCGCGCCTGCCTGTCCCGCATCGGACTTGTCAGCCACAAACGAGCCTGCAGCTGACGTGGACATTACCCCTCCATAAATCTTCGTCCGCGAAGCCAAGCCAAAGAAAGAAAGAAAAGGTAGCATGGATGGTCAAATCTCTCACCCAGAAGGTATTGTACATTAAGCCTAAAAGTTTGTTTGCTCTCTAAGCTTTTTTCAGTTCATATACAAGAGAGCATTCTGTTCCTGTTTTTCTTGCCTTACCTCTTGAATAACTCTTCAAAAGTTTTGTTACTGTTTTCCCCTGAAATGTTCTTGACAAACAATAGTCTTTTTTTTTTGCCACAACAAAGCATGGTGCATGCCACGTGTTAAACATCGCCCCGCATTTGTTAATTGTTCAGTGACTGGGAATTATCGGGGAATTATTGGCTCATACTGACTCGAGGTTTAAAAAAAAAAGATGCTTTCCGAAAAGGCAGCAAAATATCTGTGGATTTCCTGTTAGCATATGGTTTTCTGAATTTATTATTATTAGAGGAAAATATGCCAAGTTAAACAGATATGCACATATGATCACTGGAATATTGGTATGGTGTATTATCATTACTTTGCTGAAGTACTCATTTCACTCAAAACATTAAAAGGCCCTTTAAAAGGTATACTTTATACCCCAACTCATACCCATCCAAAAAAAAACCAAACTCTCTTAACTCCATGGAAATGACTTGTAACGTGCATTTGTGGTTCAGGCTTCTTGTGCGGGTCCCAGTATAAAAAAGAGAACATTATAATATTCCTGTATGAAGGGAGTGGAAATTAATTACTTTAACTTGCAATGAGCTTGGCACATGGGTAGCTCTTGCCTCCAAAGATATGGGGCTTATTTCAAAACATTGCTCATAAAACCTCGCCTTCCAATACATCAGTGCAATATTGCAGTGGCACTGACTTGATGAGGAGGCCCTGAGCAGATTTGCTGCCAATATTTACCAGTGAAGTGCCCTTGACAGAATGATTTACAAGAGTAAGTTGAAGCCCAGTCTTGCACTCAGCACAGCACTGTTTTGTGGGTCTGTTCCAGCTTGTGCAGATTTTCCAGGTCCATGCATACGTTTTAATCCTCTTAAAAAGAGTAATAATTTTAATTTTAAAAATTAAAATTTTGTGCAGTGCCAGATGATAATAAACTGAATAATCATAGCAATTATGACAGCAGGAGATCTGGCTGTTACACAACCAACCACTTAAATTTACGCAGCACTGTGTGGTGGAACAAGCAGCGTGGTCCAGGGTTCAAGTGGTCAACAATTTAAATTAAGACCAGGCTCATTTTGAAGAGACAAAATGTCCCATAGCACTATTTGGAGCAACATTTCTTCCTCTGTTAGTTCCATCAAAACAGATGAACTTGGCATTTATCTTCGGTGCCCCCAAAAAATCTGCAATGTTTGTCCACATCACAATAATGGCTACCCTCTAAAAATAAATGTGTGAGACAATTCAGGATCCCCTGAGCACCTGAAATATATTTTAGAAATGCAAGCTCTCTCTTTTCCATACAACCCAAGAGGAAGTTGAGGATTATGCAGGGACTATAGATTAGAAATTTTGGATGAATTCCAAAATGATCAGTGGGAACCATTGTTTTTAGGACTAGCTAACAGCAGAAAACCATCAGTGCTGTGGAGATTGTATTTATTATCCATGATACAAAGAATAAAGACTCTTGACTAGAAGACAGACATATTGTATTTTTTTTACAACATGTTATTTTAGCTGCAGCATTTTCATATGTTATAATATTTAAAAAAATAAATGTAAAAGCATAAACACTTCCATTCCTGCATTAACCTTGCAAACATTCAAAGTCATTGCAGCTTCTTCACAAAGAGTTGCCCCAGTAATTAAAAGATTTGACACAAAATATCTCAGTCCATTCCATCCAGTGCTATTTCAATCAGACCTGAAAGAATATCGGTATTTTTTTAAGTTTGTGTTTTTAATTATTGGAGCTTAAGTTAAAATTTCCCAAAGTTTTTTTTTTAAAAAGTGCAGGCTGCTTAATTTACTGGAATGCATTTGTCCCATCTGTTCCTCACTCAGAGAAAGGAGTCTGACAACAGCTACTGAAGAATTATAGCTCCAAGTTCCAATCCCATCACATCCCTGCTGCTATGTTTTTAATATTGTGGATCATGCTGGTGGCATACATCTCACTAGAAAGGAGTTAGGGCCTACTTAATATTCAAAAGCTGTGCCCTGGTGATGCCTTAGGCAGTACAACACATAATTATTCCTCCTTCTGACAGAGTCCAATACATTCTGCAACCTGACAGCCACAGAACCATGGCAGAGGTGCTAATTATACCAACCAAAGTCATCATTTGTTTGAATCGTTATGGCAACGTAGGAGACCATTTGGCCCATGAAGTCAGTGCTAGCTCACTGTCAAGTCAATTGGTTAGTCCAGTTTCCCCTTCACGCACAATTTATTTTCAAGTCAATCCCTATTCAAATTCGTGATTTCCACCATTCCATCCACGTGTTACAAATTATGAATTACTTTTTGTAAAACGTTTTCCTCCTCTCTTCCCATTTATTTTTTGCTCACCTCTATGCCCCAGTCCTTAAATCATTAGTTGCAACTGCTTCAATATCTTTTAAACCCTTTACAGCTTCCTCAGGCAACTTATTGCATATACCCATATGTGCAGAAAAAGTTTCCCATGTGGTCCCTCTTAAATCTTTCCAATCTCACCTAAATCTATGCCCTATAGTTTTTGACTCCCTTACCCTGAAGGGAAAAAAAAATCACCATTTATCTTGTCTATGCCCTTCATGCCACCTCACTGACAAAAGCCAAAGGAGGAAAAACCCAACACCCAACCCCAACCAACCAATTTTCCCCTGCAGCCGCTGCAACCGTGTCTGCCTGTCCCACATCGGACTTGTCAGCCACAAACGAGCCTGCAGCTGACGTGGACTATTACCCCCTCCATAAATCTTCGTCCGCGAAGCCAAGCCAAAGAAGAAGAAGCCCCACATGCATTTGTATACCTCTGCAAGGTCAGCCTAAGTTACAGGGAGAAAAGTCCCAAACTATCTAGCTGTTCCTTTAAACTTGACCCTTCCAGTTCTAGTGACATTCCCGTGAATCTTTTATTCACAGTTTCCAGCTTAATAGCATCTTTCTTGTTGCAGGGCAATCAGAACTGCACACAATATTCAGTGAGGACAGATAGAATGTGATGTCCCAGCTCCTGTAATCAACACTATGACCAAAGAAGGCAAGTGTGCCACACACCTTCACTACCATGTCTACCTGGGTGTCAGAAAATGATGTACCTGCACTTCGAGGTCTCTCTCTTCTTAAAAAAAAATTCTCCACAAGGCCAACCATTCCTTGTGCAAGTCCTGCCCTAGTCTAATCTGTCAGAGTGCAACACCAGAGTAAAATTTCAACTGCCATTCTTTGCCTACTTTCTAATTGATTGACACCCTGTTGTAAATTAAGAAGAACTTTCTTACTCCCTCAAAAACACCAATTCTGCAGTCATGCATAAAGGCACTCACCATGTTAATTTCCCCAATAATCTTTCCCAATAGCAGCAGCGAACATCCTTGCAAGGATATTGGTTCCATTCCAGTTTAGGTGCAACCCAGGTCTCTCGCTTAGGTCGCACTTTCCTCAAAAAGAGTTGAACTTAGTGGCATTCAAGCTGCCCCCTAAACACATTCCACCTTAAGTATTCCATATGCCAATGGTGCTCTCTGATTAGTAAGGGATTGCATAAGGCGGTAAGAAAAAGTTTGAAAACCACTGTTTTAATCGTACTTAATTGACACGTTATGAGCACAGTTTCATAGTTCCAAAGGAAATGGACCAATGACAATTTTTTTCAAGCAAATTATTTCAATAATAATTGGGTCTAGAGCAGTGGTTCTCGACCTTCCCTTCCCACTCATACTCTTCTTTGGCTTGGCTTCGCGGATGAAGATTTATGGAGGGGTAATGTCCACGTCAGCTGCAGGCTCGTCTGTGGCCGACAAGTCCGATGCAGGACAGGCAGACACGTTTGCAGCGGTTGCAAGGGAAAATTGGTTGGTTGGGGTTGGGCGTTGGGTTTTTCCTCCTTTGTCTTTTGAAAGTGAGGTGGGCTCTGCGGTCTTCTTCAAAGGAGGTTGCTGCCCGCCGAACTGTAACGCGCCAAGATGCACCGTTTGAGGCGATATCAGCCCACTGCCGATGGTCAATGTGGCAGGCACCAAGAGCTTTCTTTAGGCAGTCCTTGTACCTCTTCTTTGGTGCACCTCTGTCACGGTGGCCAGTGGAGAGCTCGCCATATAACACGATCTTGGGAAGGCGATGGTCCTCCATTCTGGAGACGTGACCTACCAGCGCAGTTGGATCTTCAGCAGCGTGGATGTGATGCTGTCGGCCTCTGCCATCTCGAGTACTTCGATGTTGGAGATGAAGTCGCTCAAATGAATGTTGAGGATGGAGCGGAGACAACGCTGGTGGAAGTGTTCTAGGAGCCGTAGGTGATGCCGGTAAAGGACCCATGATTCAGAGCTGAACAGGAGTGTGGGTATGACAACGGCTCTGTATACGCTAATCTTTGTGAGGTTTTTCAGTTGGTTGTTTTTCCAGACTCTTTTATGTAGTCTTCCAAAGGCGCTATTTGCCTTGGCGAGTCTGTTGTCTATCTGTTGTCCCATTCATAAACTACTTTAAGAAATCCCTTACACAAAGCACTAATAGCATAAGGATTGCAAAGGTGGAGTGTGAGTTTAGTGGGGCAGTTGGAAAACCACTGGACTAAATGATTCAGGAACCTAAGGCCCATCTCTTCAGCCTGGAATTTATAGGAACATAGGAAGTAGGAACAGGAGTAGGCCAAAGATGGCCCATCGAGCCTGCTCCGCCATTCAATACGATCATGGCTGATCTAATTTATGACCTAACTCCATCTACCTGCCTTCTCCCCATATCCTCTAATTCCTCTATCATGTAAAAATTTATCAAACCGAATTTTAAATATGTTTAATGAGGCAGCCTCAACCACTTCCCTGATTAGAGAATTCCAAACATTCACTACTCTCTGGGAAAAACTATTTTTCCTCATCTCTGTCCTAAATCTACTCCTCCGAATCTTGAGACTGTGTCCTCTCGTTTTAGTTTCCCCGACCAGCTCAAAAAACCTTCCTACATCTATCCTATCCATACCCTTTATAATCCTATATGTTTCTATAAGATCTCCTCTCACTCTTCTGAACTCGAGCGAATACAATCCTAGACGATTTAATCTTTCATCATAAGTCAACCCCTTCATCCCAGGGATCAACCTAGTAAACTTCCTCTGGACCGTCTCCAAAGCCAGTAATTCCTTCCTCAAATATGGAGACCAGAACTGGACACAGTACTCCAGGTGCGGTCTCACCAGTACCTTGTACAGTTGCAACATTACCTCCCTTCTCCTGAATTCAGTTCCTCTAGCGATGAAGGCCAACATTCCATTTGCCTTCTTAATAACCTGCCGCACCTGCAACCTAACTTTTTGCGATTCATGCACAAGCCCTCCCAAGTCCCTCTGCACAACAGCATGCTGTAGTTTTTCACCCTTTAAATAATATTCAGCTCTTTTATTTTTCTTGCCAAACTGGATAACCTCACACTTACTAACATTGTACTCCATCTGCCAGACCTTTGCCCACTCATCCAGCTTAACTATTCTCTGCCAACCTGAAAAACCTGACCTACCCTCCTATTACTTTGCTCACCAGACACTGGAAGCGTTCCAGTCAGTAAAACCTTTGAGCCAAGGGAGAAGTGACTCAGTTATGAACATGATGGGAAGATGGAACCGGGTAAGCGAGGGTGATGAATTGAGGTATAGGAGACAGGGCCTCACCTTTCCCTTTTTCCATCTACCCATCATTCCCCCTCCCCCTCCCTAGATTCCATCCATCACCAAGCCCCACCCAAACCCCTCAGATGTAATCACCCAGGACATGGAACGTTCCCGATCTCTGACATCCTGCAGGAGCACACCGCCAATCTTGCTTCCTTGCCCTTGACCCCAGTCCCTTCTATTGAGAAGAAAAAAAAAATGTGATGTGATCATGCCTTGACATCCTTGGTTAAGCTCAACTCTCCCACAAAGCCCACACTTTCACCTCAACATCAGTACTTCCATATTTCAGGCCCTCTCAAGCTGCCTGGTGTATCACTGTCAAACCTGCTGCTTCCATTTGTGCCTTCATTTGAGTGAATGACCACTAAGTGAGGTGGATATTCAGGCCTGCCTTTGTAGTTGCAGCCACCAAGGTTCATCAGTCTAGTGCAGCAACCTATCATCCTCATTCCTTGTTCTAGAAGTATGGAAGAAGCTAAGTGGACTTTGATGTCTTATCTCAAGATACCAATTGGGATCCTGACACTTCCACTGGACTACTCTGATATGGTGCGAGCCATTAAGAACCGTTATAGCCTCAGCTACTGTGGGCTGTCTGAACTTCCAGTGGATGCTTTAAACTCGAGGTTGAAGATTTCAGTTGAGTGTTGACTTGAGCTGCGACATGACATAAAAACTCAAAATGGCAATTCACAAATGACCATAACTGTGAAGGTACAATTCTTCCCTTCAATAGAATTTCTTCCTTCAAAAAGAATGGGACAAAAACTATTCTCCAAAGAAATTGTTGCTTTCTGCTTAAAATATGAATTTCTAATTATTTTGTACAGATTATAGAAAATAAACAAATATCAAGGGAACAAGATCTCCATAGTATTGTAATTAACGACATCAAAAGACTGATATACGAAACTTAAATTATCAAAAGTGGAGGGAGAGAAAACTAGTTTTGCAATTTGTTTGCACGAATGTCAGACTTTCGAATGTGGTAATATTATGAGAGTCTAGCATGTGGTTGCAGTTATAGCTCTAGGTTAGAGCTCTAGAGAAGACATGCACACTCGAGAGTACCAACAGTACTGATTTAATGGGTCGTTTGCTCTGCCTTTTATAGGGCAGTTGAGCCTTGCTGCAACGTCATCTATGAGCATGGCCTACACTCTGCCGATCCCTGATTGGTGGCTTTACAATCCTCCGATTGCTGATTGGTCCATTTCCTCCATTGCCATTGTGGCCTATGGAAGAAGGCCATCTTGGCCCGTGCTGCCTGCTCAATAGTCGTGTTCGGATGTCGCTACTTGTGTCAGGTCGCGGAATAGGTCGCTACAAGAGCTCCTTTGAATGTGGTGCCCATAAGTTAGGCATTTGTAACCTGGAGCCAGCATTTTGACTTTAGCAACTTTTTCTACAATGGTCGAAGTTAATTAATGGATAACATTCAGTGATAAGAGCAAGGTGCAAACACGATTCTTATTGCAGAGTACTTCTCAAAAGTGTTAGCATTTTGTGCAATATTAAATCAGAGATTATCAATACATTTGTCTCCAGATTCTCCAACCTACTCTCAAAATAATTACATTGCTACAGATACATATTTCTGCTTGCATTTCACTTCAAACTCATTAAAATTTATTTTGTTGATCTATGATTTGAACTCAATGATTACTCCATTGAACTGCTATAGACTGAATTCTCTAGAAAAGCATCAGTGTTTAAAACTCTGAATGCTAATAGTACAATTTTGCTCATTAATCATAAAGAATTTACATTTACTTTCCCCACAGCCAGAAATATACAGTATTTTCTTACTGGAATGGAATATCAACGAATATTGAGTATTTAACAAGTGTAGTCAAATTAATTCAGATGATTCATATCAGCAATTACAAGCCAAACATTCTGAATATGTTTATGTTCACCTCATAGCTTCAAGTATCCACTACAAGATATTTGGGGGGGGGGGGGTTATGCAGCAATCATTAATTAGCCCCTTTCACACTTGCAAATGGTCCCAGGAATTAACGGCCAATTGGTCTAAAAAAGGGTCGAGTGTGAAAGGAAAATCTTCTCAACGCCAGCGTGAGATGACATCATCTCATGAAGGGGAATGACGACCTCGACCCCTTGTACAATCCCAGGCATCTGCAGATGCCGGCGTTGCAATCAGGCAAGTGTGAAATGGACAACTGAATTCTGGGATAGTCATGACCTAAGTTTTTGCGTGAGTGCAGGAATGTGAAGGAAGAAAAGATTTAAATTAAGGTATAAACTATGCCGTGGGCAACTTTCCCACCCTATTTAAAAATTGCCCACTATTGCTATTTATTGCTAGCACTTCCCCACGGTCCCTTATAAAGGTTTATATAGGTTGGCACAACAACGGTGGCTGTAGGGCTCATACTGTGCTATACATAAAGCTTAATTATGTTATAATTAGGCATAATTAATTTTTTTTGAAATATAAGATCATAATTCATTGATCAAGATTTAAGGCAGGTCCACCATCGCTCAATGAGTCATGACGTCACTGGTAGAAGGTAGAACAGTCCTAACCCTGGGGATGGCTCCTTGCAAGTGTCCCAGTTAAGTGTGAACTGCAAAAATTACATTCCTATCCCGGGACACTGAACAGACGATTTAGTGGGACTCAAGTCAAAAAGGGGCTTGTGACCTGCTGAAGCCTGATTATAGGCAGGCATGAAATACACTAAGCTTTTAAAAAAAACTTTTGCTCCAGAGCTGTATGGCAACCCAAGTGGTCAAATTTTCACTGAACTGTATGATTTTTCATGGCTGTGAAAATGGGTTGTATTTTGAATATGATCACCAGGGTTAGGAAAGATGTGCGATATTGGCTACCAACAGATAGGCTAACGGGAAAATGCCAACTCAAACCTCCAGAACAAAAATAGTTAACTACCGTTAGATCCATAAAAATGTCCTTCATTAACACCCTGAGCAAGTGAATAAAAAAACTGATAATGGAGCCGCCCACTCTGCTTAATTTGGTTTTATCTTCAAGGGGCAAAGAAAACAAAATATGTAACTAATAATCTGGTTGAGCGACGGGAACATGCAGTTCAGAAACCAGTGTGAAATTTAACTGAATCGCAGCTGTCTGAATAGTCGAGAGGGCTAAATTTAGTCCATACTTTAGGAATATTCAGAAAGAGCATGACAGAAAGGCTCATGTTGGAACCCTCCAAACAATAGAAAACTGATATTTGATTACAACTTAAAGAGGAGCCCTGCAGTGTAGTACTCGGCAATTATAGTGTATCAAAATAAAAGATATACATCTGAGCACCAGAGAGTCAGGAAAAGTACAACTTGCTTGAATATCATGGCAAGTCATTGTTCATTCAAATTGTTCATTACTGTTGGGTCACTGGGCATTTCAACAACTCTGTTTACTGAATTTTTTTTTAAACTTTATTTAAAGATTTTATCACAGGAATAAAAAGAAAAATTATATTTAAAGAAAAGATATAAAATAAAATAATATAATTACAATACAACATTAATAACCTAACTTAATTCAACCTAACCCCCCCTAAATATACAAGAACTAAAAAAATCTATATATATATATATATATATATATATATAAAAAACCCACCCTTCCCCTCCCCCAAAATAAAGAGTGAAGAATTAGTAAAATTAATAATATTATGTATTAAAAAAACACACACAAAGAAAAGGAAAAATATGACAAATAAAAATAATTAAAAAAAAGATTATCACATCTAGGAACATACTTAAATCAAACTTAATTGCATATACTTAACAAATGGAGTCCACTTCAACTTATAAAAAGACATCTTATCTTGAATTGAAAAAGATATCCTTTCCATAATTAAACAAGACTTCATCTCTAAATACCACCTATCCAAAGTTAGTATATTTCTATCTTTCCAAGTAGACGCTATACATTTCTTGGCCACTGCTAAAGCTAAATAGATAAAAGAAATCTGATAATCATTTAATCCTAAATCAATTAATGATTGCATATTCCCTAATAAAAAACATCAGGATCTAATACAAAACAAATATTATATAATCTATTAAATATAGATTGAATACCTTTCCAAAACTGTTACAATCAGTCACAGGACCAGACAGTATGTAAAAAAGTACTAGCTGTCTGGTCACAACGAAAACAACAGTCTGACTTACTAAGACCAAATTTTTAAAATTTTTCTGATGTTAAATATAATTGATGTATAAAATTATAATTAATCATCGCTAATCTAGCATTAATCAATTTCCGAATACTGTTTTGACCAATTTCCATCCAAGCTTCTTCAGCTATTGTAGAACCTAAATCTTTTTTCCCATTTCAACTTATCTTTATCCCAATCTTTCTTACTTTCACTTTCTTGTAAAATACAATACAAATCAGATATTTACCCCTTCTGTTTACTGAATTGAACTTGATGTGTGATCCTTGTCATGTGATTTCAAGATTCTGTCCTGAGTAAAAGAATTTTGGTAAAGAATTATAGATCTCTTTAAATCAGCCTCTTTTTTAGATTTCATTCAGTCCTATGTTAAAAGCATGTTCACAACCAAGTTGGTTACAGTGTCAATTTACCATTTTTGATTAAAATCCATTAAACTCAAATATTGCCCAGATTTTTTAAAAAAACACCCTTGACACCCTATTCCTCAAAGAAACCAGCTCTTGGTCCTTCTATCCTGAACCATCGTCTCCATCCTTCTTTAACTCTCAGAAACGTTTGACAAATTGCCAACTCATTAATTGGTGTTATCTCTGCAATTCCTCTCCAAACAGGTTTCTTCTACTTCTACATGAACTGAACTCTCATAAAAACCAAAATTGATCTAGTAAACTTTCCCTTCCTGCCCTTCCTGACCCGTTAACTGCTTCGGGTATGGTTACTTTGCCTCTAAATCAACATCTGTGATACCTGTCTCTGAGGCCAATGTCAGCTCATCAATCAAGAGGGTGAACCCTTGCAAGGCGTCAGGAACTGACTGTGTACCTGGCAGGGGACTGAAAAGTTTCACCTATCAACTAGCTGGAATGTTCACTGAGATTTTCATTCTCTCATTCTGCAGAGACAAGGCATCAATCATCCCGGAGCCGAAGAAGAGCCAAGTGCACAACCTCAATGACGATGACCCAGTAGCACTAACGTCTACTGTGATGAAATACTTTGAGAGGTTGGTCAAGGCCAGAACTCGTCCCTAAGATCGGACCCCACTTCAATTCACCTACTGCCACATTCGCTCCACAGCAGATGCAAACTCACTGGCCCTCCACTCGGCTCTGGATCATCTTGACAACATCAACACATACACATACATCAGCTTCCAACACCGTTAAAACAATATTGGTCAACGAGCTACAAAACCTGGGCCTCTGTACCTTCCCTCCCCTCCCTACAAGGGGATCCTTGACCCCCTCATCAGGAGACCACAGTCAGTACGAGTTGGAAACAACATGTCCTTATTGACAATCAACACAGGCATCAGGCTCTACTGTCTTTGCACCCATCTGTGTGGGTAGGAACAGTTCAAATCCCATCTACTAATTTGCTTATAACATCATGGTCGTCAGCCGAATCACAGACAGCAATGAGGAAGTGTACAGGAGGGAGATCGATCAGCTGGTTGAATTGCAGCACCACAACAATCTTGCACTCAACGCAAGTAAAACTAAAGAAATGACTGTGAACTTAAGGAAGGGGGGAAATCGGGAGAAAACAAACCAGTCCTCATTGAGGGGTCAGCAGTGGAAAGGATTGAGAACTTCAAATCCCTGGCTCTCTAAAGATCTACCCTGGGGCCATACTTCGTGCTGAGTTTGAGTAAATTTGGTATATCACCAAAGACTTGCAAATTTCTACAGATGTACTGTGGAGACTATTCTGAGTAGTTGCATGACTATCTCATATGGAGGGGCCAATGCACAGGACAGGAAAAGACTCAGCCAGTACCATCATGGGCATCAGGCTCCACTCCATCGAGGACATCTATAAGAGGTAGTGTCTTCAAAAAGCTATGCTCAAGGACTCCCACCACCCAGGCCATGCCCTCTTAACACTGCTACCATCAGGAAGGAAGTACAGAAACCTGAAGGCAAACACCCAAAGGTTCAAAGACAGCTTCTTCCCCTCCACCATCAGATTTCTGACTGGACAATGAACCACAGGCACTACCTCACTTTCTCTTCTTTTTTTTTAAATGTGATTCATAGCAATATATGTATCTGTAATTCAGTGGTTCTCAATCATTTTCTTTCCACTCACATATCACAAAGTATTCCCTATGCCATCGATGCTCTGTGATTAGTAAGGGATTCCTTTAAAGTTTGAAAAACACTGTATTAATTGTACATAATTGACTTGTTATGTGGACAGCTTCATAACGCCAAAGGAAATGGACCAATAACAACTTTTCTCAAGCAAATTGTTTCAGTAACAATTGGGTCGAGAGTGGTGATTCTCAGCCTTCCCTTCCAACTCACATACCACCTTAAGCAATCCCTTACGAATCACAGAGCACCAATGGCATAGGGAAGACTTAAAGCGGCACGTGAGTGGAAAGAAAAAGGTTGAGAAACACTGATTGCTGCTGGAAAATAACAAATTTTGTGACATTTTCATGGCAGTAAATTCTGATTCCTTCTGCTTCCTTTGTTACCTTCATCGAGTCCCATTCCGGCCCTTCTGTTCTAGCCAGAGACTTTGCAATGACTTCTCTTCAACCCATTTATCTTTGAAGTATTCCAGATTGTGTTTGGTTCTCCTGCCTTTGGTTACAGAAGAAAATATTGGATTCCACATGTACTCTGGTGATGTAGGTCAAACCATGCATGCCCTCTCTTGATTCTTCTACTGCATCTAATTTGTTGTGTTGCTTGTCCAATATAGGAACTATTTCTTTGAATTCACTGTCAGAAAGTCCAAGTGCATTGGCATTATCACCCAAACCCTACCTTTTTTCAAATTACTACTTCTAACTGTGTCCTTAGCTGTTAATTGAGTTTGAACATATGCATGCAGACCTTGTCAATAAACTGAGATTTCTTATTCTTTCAAAAAAAGTGCACATCATTTCTTGCCTCAGTCAATCTGCTGTTGAATCCTTCCATAGTTATCATACCTGCTGAGTGAACTGCTCCAATGTTATAAGAACATAATGCTGGAGAAACTCCGCAGGTCAAACAATGTCCTTTATATAGCAAGGATAGAAATACAGACTCAGCATTTTGGGCTTAATATAATGAAGGGCTGAAGCCCAAAAAGTCAGTTGTGTATTTTTATCTTTGCTGTATAGAGGACAGATATTAGGCTGATAAGGCATGATCTTTCCCTTCACAAAGCTATGATGACTATCTCTGAGCCGACTGTACTTCTCCAAACTTAAGATTCCTCTCTAATAGTTTGCACACCACTGATGTATGATTCACCAGTCTATAATTCTGAGGATTTTCCCTTTTACATATTTTTTAAAACAAGGGGACCACAGTTGCCATTCTCCAATTCTCCAACGCTTCGCTTATGGCCAAAGAGGATTCAAAGTTCATAGCCATTGCCCCAACTATCTCTTCCCACAGCAACCTGGGGGATATCACGTCTGACCCCAGGAACTTATCAATCTTAATAATTTCAAGAAGACCCAACACTTTCTCTTCCTTAATCTCAACATCCTCCAGTACAGACAGCCAGTTCTATTCTCATCTCCCCCTCCCCCCCTCCCCCCCTCCCCCCCTCCCCCATTCAAGGTCCTTTTCTCTTGCGAATACTGAAGCAAAGTATTCATTCAGGACCTCCCTAACCTGCTCCACCTCCAGGCACACATCGCCTCCTTTCTCCTTTAACGCCCCCTCCTTCAGGAGTTGAGGATCCAGTTGTATCGGGTCGAACAGACCCTTTCGTTTAGTCATGTTTTTCTGGTATAATGGTGTTGAACGCCGCGCAGAAGTCAAGGATTTTCTTTCAGCAAAGACTTAGAATTTTCTCGCTGAATGTCTCTTCCTTGTTCCCCTTCCCTGTTCTTCTAAATTTGTTCCAAAAATAATTTTTTTCTTTTCTTTAAAATGTTTTCTGAAAACCCAACTCTTTGGGTAACCACTGTCGAAGTTCATTCTCATAAGGCCATACCTTTACCGCTTTCATCTGACAGGAGTGGCAAGATTTCAGCACTCTTTGGGTTAGGATTAGGGTTCGAAGCTTGCTTGCAAATTTGAGGTTTTTTTTTAGACCATTCTTAGCACTTCAATACATTAGTCAGTAACAACAAAGCTCAGCTGCACCATATGTGGATTTGCTTTCCTTCTGCAGCTTCTTCCATCTGATAAGCAGTTTCGATCCCATTCACTCTAACTCCTGATTACGTATTTTGTAGTCCAGCGGTTTTAACCTATTTAAACATACTCCTTATAAGTTGTTTTTCTTTTTACTTCATTTAATATAATTATTATATTGTTAATTTGACATAATTATTACATTATATTATCAAGTTGATATACTTATTCACCTATTTATCTGTTCTTGTCACATCAATAATTCGGTTCAAATTATTCTTCATACAGATTTGTAAAGGCATTTTATCAATCAACATTATCACCTCGGCTATTTGCATTTATATTTCCTAATGTGACTTGCTGTCAGATTTTGGCTGATAAGAGTGACCAGAAAACATCTTGGAACTAATCATGTAACACAAAAAAGCAAGTTTATAAAGATCGCCTTTATCTTTTTCAAACCTAATTACAATTTAAACTTTGATATTGTGTCTCAATATATTGAGCACCATTGATACTTAGGAAATAAATATTTTCTTCATTGATTCATAAAATCTCTTTCGATTTACAACAACCCTGAAGAGAAACACACGACTGTATTGTCAGTGTTTATTATTGTTTATTATGCCTGTCCCGCATCGGACTGGTCAGCCACAAACGAGCCTGCAGCTGACGTGGACTTTTTACCCCCTCCATAAATCTTCGTCCGCGAAGCCAAGCCAAAGAAAAGATTATTGTTATCTACAGTTGAAAACACCACTGGCTTTAGGTGAATGTTCTAAAAATAGATGAGTATGGAAACATCCAAAGTATAAATTGTTGCAGAAAGCCATTAACTTTTCAGAGATTATGAGCTTAGAATTTCTGAAAAACCTGCTGAGACAGCATGTGAATGGCTTCATGCCGACTTTTAGAGCTAATATGGTAGATGATTGTAAATGATATACATGGTTTAACAATGCCAATTCTTTATGCTCATTCAACAAAATCTCTGTGGCATTCAACACCTCTCCAGAACATCGGAGGAGCATTTTTCTTGCACGTTAGTTCCACCAAATCCAAGGTAAATATGGATGCAAAGATTTTGACTTGTTCATAATTTGCTGTACAAAAGGACATGAACCTAATTTCTTCCCGCTGCATTTTCCCAATCAGCTAATACTTTTTTATCGTACATCCCCAAAATGAAGTGCAGAAAATCAGTAGCCTCTTTCCCACAAGCACCTTGCCTCAGGAAGTGATGGCCAATTTACTGGTCAAGGGTCCAGTGGGAAAGCAAATCAATCAGCTCGCTGGTGTCAAATCACGCAGTAGATTGGCAGCCTGCATACCTACTCACGTGCCCGGTGTCAGCAGACACCAGCATGCCGATTAACCCAGAACAAATTGCATCCCTGGGATCTCCTGTTGGAAGGTAGACTTTCCTATCCCCGGGGACGACTTGTGGTCTGTGGGAACGGCAAAAATGGCACCTTTAACGGGGACTGAATGGCCAATTAACTGGGATGCAGGTGAGAAAAGGGCTGGTGCTTCACATAAAAACTGTACATTTCATCAGTGCTGTCCCCAACAATGTTTGGTGAATCCAGACTTCCATTTTTATGCAGAAATAACGGGGCAGGTATTGCATTCACCAGTGGGAGACAGAACCGCTGCCCACAATAATGGACCAACCTTTGTCCTCATAAACTTTTGTTTTCCCCATGGCAAAGATTTCTAGGCAGCATGGGGAACCTAGATGTCTAATAAAAAACGTATTATCAAATTAAACAAGCCAAACAAGCTGATTTTGTTTCACAGACAAGCAGGAAATTGCGAAAATACAAATTTTCACTGATCTCAAACACTACACAGAGCAGAAAATGAATCTGCACATGGTACAAAAACAAAAGCTCAAGTATCATTATATTTAGTAAATGCTATGAGATCCAAACTTGAATAATTTGCCAAAAGGAATTACACTCTACATATAAAAAATTAAATATTGACTTAGTACACCATTAAAAATTCATACTTTATTCAACAATGCATCATATTTTCAGGGTTTTAAGGAAGTATTTCCATGAATATATATTTTTATATAAGATCACTTTTTTGAAACTCACTGCAAAACACTGCACCCTATAAAGGAGCATCTAAATTGGTGACAGTGACTTCTTGTTTTCTTTGAATTACTATATGTGTCTATACCATACAGATGCATGTAATATTCAAATTTTGTGGACCAAATTTTAGTGTAAAATTTGTGGGTGGTGGGGGGGGGAGTCAACCATTTCACACATTCTACTTTTGTCCAGGGCATCCGGAGCTCAGATGGGTGGCGTCCAACCGACCTAGGCCAAGGTGAGAGTCCGTGATTGGGGTGTCAAGGGCTTGGATGGGTGGGCAGCCAAGTCATCGGGAGCTCAGATGGGTGTGTGTGGGGTGGGGGGGGGAGTGGCAGTCGGCTGGGGCCTGAGCATGAATCCAAGGTCAGGGTGTTGGGAGCTCAGATGGGCAGGCGGTTGGGGCCTAGGGAAGAGTCCACTGTTAGGGCGTTGAGAACTCGGATGGGAGGGCGGTTTGGGCCTGGGTGAGAGATGGTAGTCGGGGGTGTTGAGAGTTCAAATGGGCGGGCAGTGCTTGTGTGAGAGACAGTGGGTCATCCGGGGCGTCAGGCACTCAGATGGGCAGGTTACCATTGTCAAATATCGGGGGATCGACTTTACACGGTAACGACTATTGCATGCCTATATATAGTATGCCAAAAAATTCCTATCAGGTCCAGTGTTTAGTCACTGCAACAGCAAAACCTGGATCAGCATACTGCAATACCCCTATATTCCTTGAGGTCCAATGGTTACAGTAATTCTACAATTTTTATAATGTTTTAATTTTATGTACAGCAAGCCGTTAAGATTAATGTGGAAACCAAGGTAACAATCTGCCTGAATGATCCAGTGACATTTGACTGATTGATGCTCGTTTTCAGAATAGAAGATACCACACATTTTTACGTTCACTGATGACAAGGCAATGTCCAATTCTATTCACAGTTCCTTGGCAAGTCAAGCAGACCATCTCTACATGGCTGAATGCTGCATGTGGACGTGGGATACGAAACGGGAAGTCACGTTCATGCCACACAAGTAACAGGCAATCATCATCTCCAACAAGGGAGAGTTCAATCACCTACCCATAATATTCACCAGCATTTACCTATGCTCAGACCCTCATCATTGTCAAGAAACCCAAGAATAGGTTAGAGTGAGTATCTTGCAATGACCAAACCATCTCCTAAATATTCTCAGGCCTTTGAACAAATACAAGCCATAAATCAGTTACACAGTGGAATACTCTCTTGGTAGATGTGCGCAGGGCCAAGAATTCTCAAGTTGCTTGATATTCTCCAGGTTAAAGCAAGCTGCTAGATTCTTGAACCGATCAACCAATGGCACAAAGTGGCTTCAATCTGCACCATCTATTAGGTGCACCAAGTTGCTCGTCCAAACTATTCCAAAAGCACCTTCCAAACTTGCGCCTGAGAACACCACCACCTACAGTTTCCCCCTCAAGTTGCACGTCAGTCTGACTTGGAAAGGCACTGTCAATCCTTCACTGACCTCTTAACATCTTCCACCACAGCACAGTCAGAATATCTTCTGAATTGTGATTCAAAAGGGTAGCTTGCCATCAATTCTCAAGGGCAAACCGAGATTGGATATAAATGCTTGGACTTAACCATATAACCATTTACGGATCGGAAACAGGCCATGTTGGCCTTTCGAGTCCGCACCGGTTCACTGATTTTGTGCGCCCTCTTCAGGCATTGGTCCCGGTAGATCTTCATTCAATAACGATGGGCGAATTCAATGCAGGTGGAATCAGTCATTGCTCGTGATACCCAGATCCTCAAAATGAAACAAAGGGCAAAGTACATTCTCTGTTACCCCACTGACTTTTTATTTAAAGGAATTAAAAATTTGTTCTGTAAAAGGCGATGAAAATATATTAACTGAATTTACAATCTAGAATGACAGAGAATTGCACAAATCAATTTGAATTCTGGAATTGGAAGTAAAATTTTAAAATGTACCAGTCATTAACATGAAGAAATATTTTTTAAAAATTGCTGGAGGTGTAAAATTGATGTTGATAAGAATAAGGTCATATCTCCCTTGAGAACTATGATAAAGGGGAAACTAGATTAAAGACTAAAAGTTTAATAATTAACAAAGTGCCTGAGACTGGGTTTTATTTCTCAAAAATAGATTTAAAAAGCAGACATGTTAAATTTTTGTAGAACTTTACTGTACATTTCCCACAGGTTGAGCAGCATTAGTGGGAGAAAAGGAATTGCCAGGATTTCAGGTTGGAATCCTTCATGAACTTGGCTTACTGTATACTTACTGTATCCAATACTGCAGAAAAATTATGGATTTGTTGGAAATAAAACCATCATGAGTTGATGTTCAGCTGCTGCTTTAAAACAAGGGAAAAAATCTTTTGATGTTTCACCACAGTTTTGTACATTCTCAGGAAGGCGCAACAGTGGGTACGCTTCCCAAGGAAGCTGAGGATAAGGTGACCAGATCCCATCTTGACAACATTTTACAGGAGTACAATGGAGTGTGCCCTGTCTGGCTGCATCATTGTGTGTTATATTAGCTGCAAAGCATCGGACCAGAAATCAATACAGAGGATCATCAAAATGGATGAGAGGGCTCAAAGAATCTGAATCCAAGATTAGCGAGACAGTCAGAGAAGATGCTTCAGCTTCGGATCAGACAAACAGTCTTACTGGGTCCAGTGAGATGGTTCCAGTGCAAGTTAAAGCTAAAAAAAAAGGAGAGCTTCATATTGAAGACCTACGCACTTCTTGATCCAGGAAATACTGCATCATCTTGTACTGTTGAATTAATGAATAAACTTAATTTTCATGGAAAAAGATAACAGACCTTATTAAAGACAATGAATGATGAAAGGAACCTTGAAACTAATATAGTTTTGGGTTTACAGATTGCTGGATTGAATAGCAATGAATTTTGTGATCTTTCAAGTATATATACTCAGAAGACTATGCCTGTGAATAAGGAGAATATTCCCTATCAGATAGATATCAAACTGTGAGCTCATCTAAAAGATGTTTTCTTACCTAAGATTGAGAGGTTAATTGGATTAGATGTACCAAAAGCTCTCAAACCTCTAAAAGTAATAAGGAGTCAAAATGATGGACCTTATGCCATGAGAATGTTGCTCGGATGGGCAATTAATGGACCATTAGGAGGAAAAATAAATAATGATCAGAAGTCGTCGATTGTAAAAGTCAACAGAATTTCCGTTGTCAAACTTAATGATCTTGGGGAAGGACAGTTTAAAATTGATTTTCCTGAATGTCTCACAGATATTTAAGAACCTTCGAAGGAGGACAAGTGGTATCTGGATTTAGTTTCAAATTCTATTAAACATGTTGATGGTCGTTACTGTATAGCATTAACTTTGAAGAAAAGGGACATTTGTATCCCAGACAACAAAATAATTGCAGAACAGTATATGGTGAATTTGAAGAGGAAATTCAAGAGAAATTCTTCCTTTCATTTGGAATATACCAATGTTTTGTTGGACATGATAAGCAAGGGTTATGTAGAAAAGGTATCAGAAGATATCTTGGAACGTAAAGATGGTAGAAAATGGTATTTACCTCATCATGGAGTTATACATCCACAAAAGGAGAAACTTTGCATCGTATTTGATCGTGGAGCATCATTTCAAGGAGTTTCATTGAATTCTCAATTTTTGCATCCAGACTTAACCAGTAGTTTAATAGGTGTTCTGATAAGATTTTGTAAAGAGGCCTTAGTGTAATTGATGCAGATATTGAAGTGATGTTTCATCAAGTGAAAGGACCATCAGAAGATTTGTGACTTTCTACGATTGTTAAGGTGGCCTAATAGTGATTACAGTAAAGATATGATTGAATACAGAATGACAGTTCATTTATTTGGAGCAACTTCATCACCGAGTTGTGCAAATTTTACTCTCAGGAAATGTGCTGAAGATAATGAAGAGAAATTTAATTCTCAACCTATAAACATCTTCAGAAATCATTTCTATGTTGATGATTGTCTGACTTCAGTGGTTTCAGAACAAGAAGCGATAGATCTGTAGATCTGTAATAAAGGAGGTTTCTTCCTTATGAAATGGATTAGCAACAGTCGAGATCTCTTGGCTGTTATTCCTGAAGCAGAAAGAGCAAAGGAGAGAAAAACGTCTGGACTTGGATTGTGACCTTCTACCTCTCGAAAGAATTCTACGAGTGCAATGGTGTGTTCAATCTGATGTTTTCAAATTCAAAATTGTTTTGAAAGAATGGCCTTGGACAAGAAGAGGCACTCTTTCGATCATAAGCTCAATATACGATCCTTTGGGAATATTGGCACCGGCTGTATTAAAAGCGAAGAAAATTCTGCAAGAATTGTGCATTAGAAAATTTGGATGGGTTGAAACTAAAGAAGAATCCATCGCGCAAGATTGGATAAAGTGGATTGAGAGTCTTAAAATGTTAGAAAATTTTGAAGTCAACAGATTTTTAAACCTATTGACTTTGGAATTGCCACATTTCCTCAGTTACACCACCTTGTTGATGCAAGTGAAGGTGGTTTTGGTCCTGTCAGTTATTTAGTACTGCGAAATAACCAAGAGCGAGTACATTGTGGATTTGTAATGGGAAAAGCCAGAGTGGCTCCATTAAAGCCAGTCACTGTACCTCGAATGGAATTGACTGCCGTCACTATGGCGAGCAAAATGGACGCTGTTAAGAAGAGAATTACAGATGGAGTTAGCAGGCTCTATGTTTTGGACTGATAGTACATCAGTGTTTAAATACATTAATAACAAAACCACAAGGTTTCATAGTTTTGTGATGAACAGAGTTAATGCGACCGAGAGGGTTTTGCATGCTAATCAATAGATATATGCTAAAACAGTGGATAATCCAGCTGATATGGCTTCATGAAGTTAAAAAGTTCAATCTTTTTTTGAAAAGAGCCAACACAAGGGTGTCCGGTCCTCAATTTCTTTCGTGATCTCAAGAAGATTGGCCTCAAAATCTGTAAGAGTTAAAAGAAATTTCAATGGAGGATCCAGAAATCCAAAACACTAATGTAAATACTATTCAAATATCTAATGAATGATGATCCAATCACTCAATTAATTTGCTATCACTCTTCATGGTTTAGTTTGAAAAAGGCAGGAGCATGGATTCTTAGGTTAAAAACTCTGCTTTTAAATCGTACCAAAAAAGAGAATCTGAAAAAGAGCTGTTACCTGACAATTGATGAATTGGTGAATGCTGAATTGGAGATGATCCATTTTTGTCAGAAAAAGGTGGGATATCAAAATTGAAGAAGAATCTGAATGTTACAAAAACAAGTCGCGTTTACAAGCTAAAACCTAGTCTTGCAAATGATGCATTGAGAGTAGCAGGAAGATTGGAAAAAACAATAATGACAGAAGAAGGAAACATTCAATAAAATTAGCTAAGGAATTTCATATTTATGATTTGATTGCTTGACATATACATGAAAAGCAGGTCATGGTGATTGTAATCATGTGCTATCAGAATTGCGCCAGCAATATTGGATACTTGGTGCTTCAATATTGATCAAAAAATTATATCAAAATGTGTTAATTGTCGATGTGCAAATGCTAAACCTGGACAATAACAAATGGTGGATTTGCCACAAGGCAGAGTTTTGCCTGATGAACCCGCATTTAAACATAGGAACATAGGGAGTAGGAACAGGAGTCGGCCAAAAATGGCCCATCGAGCCTGCTCCGCCATTCAATAAGATCATGGCTGATCTAATTTATGACCTAACTCCACCTACCTGCCTTCTCCCCATATCCCCTAATACGTGGGAGTTGATTATTTTGGTCCTTTGTAAGTAAAATGAGGAAGAAGTGTTGAAAAATGATTCAGAGCTATTTTTACCTGTCTGACTACAAGAGCAATTCAGATTGAAGTAGCATCATCACTCGATACAAACTCTTTCATCAAAGTTCTTTTAGTTTCATAGCCAAACATGGTCAAGTAAAGGAATTACGTTCTGATAATGGATCTAACTTTATAGGAGGTAAACTAGAGTTATAAAAAGCAATTCAAAATTGGAATTAACATCAAATTTATGATTCATTACTTCAGAAAGAAATTAACTGGATATTTAACCCACCCACAGGATCACATCATGGAGGTGTGTGGGAAAGAATGATTAGATCAATCAGAAAAAAATTTAATTCCATTTTGCATAATCAAATACTCAATGATGACAATCTTCAGACAGTTTTGTGCAAAATCGAAGCCATTTTAAATAGTTGTCCAATATTAAAAAATATCTGTTGATTCAAATGACATCGAGGCATTTACACCGAATCATCTCCTACTTCTTAAATCTGAACCAATTTCAGAATGAAGGTAAGATGCAGGTGGAAATAAGTGCAATGTATTGCAGATTTATTTTGGAAAAGATGGATTAAAGAGAGGCAAAAGTGGTCTAAAGCTTAACACAATTTTGTATGCAGAGACGTTGTAACAATTCTTCACCAAGAAATTCTTGGTTGCTGGGGAAAATCGTGGAGACAGATCCAGATTGAGTCAGGTTTCGTTCGGCAAGTGTGGGTCAAAACCAGGACTGGTTACTTAAACTGACCTATTACTAAAATCTGTCTTTTACAGGAAGCTGAAAATTTTGATTTCTAATCTTATACTTAACTAATATTTACTTTGTGCCTGTAATAGTAATTATTACATATTAACCATTAATGTCTATTATAATAATTAGGGGCCGCAATGTAAAGGTTAAAATCTTGGTTTTTTAAAGAATTCTTTGTTAATTTTGTGCCTGTCTCTTTAAGAGAACTATTGTTTGTAGTGTTACCATATGATATAATATGTCATAATATCCACCCAGCCACTAACATCTTGCTCATTATTCAACCAGATGTGAAGGAAACATGAGCATGAGAAATTTTCTTTGAATTTTGTCTCTTTCAATACCTTTATGTATCTCTTTAAAGTTTTTTTATTTCTTTAAGTTAGTATCCTTATATATCTTTTGTATCTCCATCATACAGTAAATGCTTTGTTATTCATGGTTATGTGAACCTATGCAAAGTTTATCTATTTTATCAATGAATTAAAACTACATAAAGTAATAGCCACAGATTTTGATTTATTAGATTAAAGATATCAAAATTGGGAATATCGTAGCTCATGCTTTGGAAGATGATACTTTGAAATTAGGATATATTAGAATAAGAAAAACGTCGTCTATACTCACTGCTCCCCATCTGCATTCCCTGCGGCTCTCAATCTCTACCACCATGTGGTTTCACAGACTCACTTCCACAGCCACACGTCCTTCAGGACTACTGGCCTCCACCACCATCTGGTGCCACATAGATTCCAGCTCCAGTTCTCTCAGTTTGGCCACCACCAGGATCTCAGGTATCTGTGCTGCATTGAATTCTGATCCCTTGGCTTCTGTCGCCATATCCTATGGACCATCTTCACCTGGATGCGAAGAGACCAATGCTCTCTCCCTACTACTGCTCTGTAATTCACTCGCCATGACCTGCTATGGTCCTCTCCTCTACCTGATCCACTTGTTCACCCATCAGAACTACACTCACCTGGTGTCCATCAAGGATCAGCAGTTTCCCTCCCTGGAGAATGCCACTGCTGTTACCTCCCATGCGGGCCTCCCTCCGGGTCTTTGTGGTTGACAGGACTGAGCCTCCAACACAAACACTCATCCTGAACCCGGCAGCCTACAGAACTGAGCCGCCAATGTAAGTCTCCACCTCGACCCAAGTGGCTCACAGGAAGGGGCTGTCAGGGCATCTGTCCTGGGGTGCACCGGCAATGTGGTGTTGGCCAGTGCCTCCTTTGCCTTCTCAAAGGCCACCAATTATTCTTTGTCCCAGGTGATTTCTTTCTTCTTTCCTGCCATTAATGTGAACAGGGGTGCATGATGCAGGTCGCTGCTAATATGAAATGGTGATAGAAGTTGATCATACCAGCGAATTCTTGTCAGCCCATCAAAGTGTGAGATCTCTCTGATGTGAAATATCACCCTGACCCCAGCAGCTTACAGGTAAAAGCGTCCAATGTGAACTCTCAGCCTGGCCCCTGCAGCCTACACGACCGAGTCTCTGTTGAGAACTCTCTCTCTGGCCCCTCTCACCCTCCCCACTTTCATTCCCCAACCCTTCCCTTCCTCCCTTGGATCCTTCCCATGCTCCTCCTCCTGACCCATTCCATTCTCATTCCCCTCCAGACACCCTCTACTCCATTGACCTTTCACCCAACCCTTGCTGGGTCTTCACCATCCTCTCCGACTTCCTCTCTCTGAGACAGAATGCTTCATCTTCAGTGGAGTCCTCACATAAGTCCCCCCTTGCCCACGCCTCAATGAGTTCCGCACACGGAATGCTGCTGAACTTTTCATCCATTGGCTCCATCTCAATGCCAACTTCTACCACCAGGATTCTCCACCTCCCATGACAGACCCTTTCTCCCACTTTAAAATTCTTCCTCCTCCTGGACAGCTCATTCCAGCCTTCTGCGTGCTCTGGTCCTTTATATTTCCAAATGCCATTGAGACATCCACCATCTTGACTTCACCACACCCCTCATTCATTCCAATCTCACCCTCTCGGAACAACTGGCCCTCCACTTTCTCTGCATTCATCCCAACCTCAGCATCAAACCCACAGAAAAAGGTGACACTGTTGTAGTCTGACCAAAGCCAGAGGACAACTCTCAGGGTACCTTCTCTCACTTGCCCCTCCAAGAGGACTTCACCTACACACATCAGACCATCGTATCACGCATTACCTCTGAAGTTATCTTTTCTGGTCATCTCCCTAGTATGGCCTTCAAACTCATTGTTACCCATTCACGCACCTCCTACCCAAGATCGACAAATTCATTTGTCCTGGCAGACCCAATGTTTCCACTTGCTCCTGCTACACCAAACTGTATCTGCTTACCTCAACGCCATTTTTGTTCCACCTTGTCCAGTCCCTCCTCACCTCCATCCCTCCATTATCTCAACAATGTCCAGTTCCCTGAACTCGACAGCCTCATCTTTACCATGGTCATTCAATCACTGCACACCCCCATCCTGAAGAGCTCAAAATCGTTTGTTTCTTTCTTGACCACAAACTCAACCAGCCTGCTCTACTACCACCCTCATCTAGCTGACAGAACTTGTCCTCACCCTCAATAACTTCTCCTTTGATGCAACCAACTTTGTCCAAGTCAATGTTGTAGTCATAGGTACCTGCGTGAGCCACATCTATGCCAAACCTTTTCTTGGCTATGTGGAACAATCCAAGCGAACAGCCTTCTCAGGCAAGGGTCTTCAACTCTTCTTCCGCCATATCACATTCATGGTGCCTTATGTATCTCTTATGAGCTCATCAATTTTATCCGCTTTGCTGCAAACTTCCACCCTGACCTCAAATTTATGGTCAATCTCTAGCTACCCTCTCCTTTTTTCAATCTCTCTGTCTACATCTTGGGAGACAAACTCTCGAAAGACATCTTCTACAAACCCTCCAACTCCCACAGCTACCTCGACTACACCTCTTCACACACTTTCTCCTGTAAGGGTTCCATTCTTTTTTCTTAATTCCTTTGTCACTGCTGTATCTGCTCCCAGATGAGGTCTTCCATGTCAGATCATCAGAGATGTCCTCCTTCTTAAAACAACGTGGCTTCCCCACTACCACCATCAACTCGGCCCTCACTCGCATATCCTCCATCACCTGTATATCTTCCACTACCTGCACATCTGCCCTGGCCCCTTCCACCAGCACGCACAACAAGGACAGGATTCCTCTTGTCCTCACCTTCTGCTCCATCAGCCTCCACATCTAATATATCACCCTCTGCCATTTCCGCCACCTACTACGTGATCCAACCACCAGAAACATATTCCCCTCTCATCCCCTCTTTGCTTTCCACAGGGACCGCTCACTCCATGAATCCCTCAAACACTGGTCCCTCCCTACCAATCACCCTCTTGACTGCAGGAGATGCTCCACCTGCACCCACACCTCCTCCCTCCCTTCTATTCAGTGCACAAACAATCCTTCCAAGTGACTATGGCGCACTATTCCGGACAGCCTGAAAATGTGAAAACCGCAAAATAAGAGCATGTGACAAGCATGTATCTTAATTGGAGGGATACATGAACTCGCCTTTCAATGATGTGAGAAAAAAAATTGCGCCGAGTTTCAAATATAATTTTTTCCTCATGTGCAAAGCTCTTCATTGGAAATATTAACTCCTAAAATGTATCAATTTTTCAACTACAAAAATGCAAATGTGATAGTTTCAGCTGATGTTCATCAGTTAAAATATTAAACATTTTTTTCTTGAGTGACAAATTAAGTTTAACACGATGCATATTCATTTTCCAGAGCAAAGATCAAACAAACAGTTAGTTTCTTCAATGCATCCATCTCAGTATTCCACTGGTGGGTAGGATTCCCAGAAAGCAATTAAGGCCATTGCTCTTACCACAGTCCAATACAATGCAGTGGAACTGTCCAAAAAGTCATGTTACAGTATCATCTTTCAAACAAGTAACAAAAAAAATAAATGCAATTTTATTAAATGAAGTTGAGAAAGAAAGTACTAACAGAGAAAAGACTGTCTAAAATGAAAGACGTTTTAAATAACTTAAGTAATGAGTTCAATCACACACATAGTTTTGAGTCATTAGGAGGAAATGGGATAATAAAGATTATTGTGGACCTTTCTGAAACAGATAATGTTGGTATGAACTAATAAACTCAAAGCTTTTGTCTCATCTAGAGTGAAGAAACAACATGTTTGCCAAAAAAACACTGTTAAGTTGTCAACAACTAAAATTCACTAATATTAACGTCAGAAAATTGGTTAATATTTAATTAATGAACATAGAACAATGCAGCACAGTACAGGCCCTTCAGCCCTTGATGTTGTGCCGAACCATACAATCCTTCCTGAAAGAAAGTGCCACATGCCCCCCTGCCCCAAAACCCTCTATTTTTCTTTCATTCATGTGTCTGTCATTCTGGCTGGTTGCATCACTGCCTGGTATTGGAGGCGCCAACTCTCCGGACAAGAATAAGCTCCAGAGGTTTGTTAACTCAACTTGTGACATCACAGGCACCAGACTTCACTCCGTTGAGGACATCTACAAGAGGCAGTGTCTTAAAAAAGCAGCCTTTATACTCCAAGACCCCGACCACCCAGGCCATGCCCTCTTCACTCTGCTACCATCGGGAAAAAGTACAGGAGCCTATAGATAAGCCCTCAACAGCACAAGGTCAGCTTCTTCCCCACTGCCGTCAGATTCCTGAATATTCAATGAACCAAAGACACTGCCTTACTTTTTGTGCACTCTTATTGTTTATTTTATATATATATATAGTGATGTCATAAGATGATTATAATAGGCATGTTTGCTCTATGACGCTGCTACAAAACACGGAATTTCATGACCTGTTCATGACAATAAATCCTGATTCTGATTATAATTTAAATTTGCACATAAGTCAAAAACAATGAATGATCACCAAGGGAAATTTGAGCTGACAAGGAAAAGTCAACATAGATTTGCAAGTATTTGTCATGTAAAAGTAAGTAATTGGAATGAGATGATGTTTATATGATGTCCCAACCCATTTGTTATGGGGGCTAAATAAGAGATTGTTGCCTCAAATTAAAAACACATGAAATTAAAGTCAAGTGATTGATTTGTTTACAAGGTTGGTAAGCCAATGGAAGAAAGAGGACAGGGACAATGGGTGTGTATCCTAGATGCAAGGGATTTGTTCATATTTAACATCGACCAAAATTGCAGGTCAGAGAGCTCCAACTCCAAGTTTAATCGACAAAATGACTATTGGCAAAGTAATTAAAGATCACAGTATAAAATTATTCAAAAAAGCAATGACAAATGAAATGGAAAAAAAAATGTGACTATTGAATTTCAACTAAAAGGCATGCTTTACAATTTGTTCAGAAATGAAGACTGGCTGAGAATAACGCAGATTCAGAGTCTTTAGCATCTGACAAAATTGTCTCCTACAGTTAGTGAACATTTATTGAATAAATCTTACCACGATTGTATTATTTGATTTAATTCATTGCATAACTTGTTTGTTACAGTGAAGCATTAGAAATGCACTCGGTCTCATGGAGCACCTACTCTCACAACACATACTGTTCATCAAACACATCCAACGCACAATCTAGGAGCATCAGGTCACAAGATATCAGCATTCAATGTTCATCTCCGCTTTCAAAGACGCCTGAGGAGATTTGGCATGCCCTGTGGAAGGCATACTGACTGGTTGTGTCACAGCCTGGTTTGGTAATTCGAGTACCCAGGATCGTAGAAGGGTGCAGAAGGAAGCAAACCTAGCCACATCCATCGCAGGCTCAGACCTCCCATCTATTGAAGACATCTATGTGATGTCACTACCTCAAGAAGACGGCCTACATTGTAAAGGGCTACCATCATCTTAGTCATAACCTCTTTGGGTAGAATGTACAAAAACCTTGCACCTCTCAGTGCGAGAGCAATTTCTTTCCAATGGCTATCAGGCTCTTGAACCTCCCCTTGTTTCACTACTCACGGACTGCTCAAGTCACCACAAAAAGATCTCAAGATCAGAAGATAAAGGAACTGAAGTACGCCATTCGGCCCATTGAGACTGCTCCACAAGTCCACCCTGAGCTAAACTCTTCTCACATCCAGTTCCAAATTCTGGCCTTTTCCCCATAATCCTTGATACCCTGTCTAATTCAATACTCAACCATCTCCTCCTTAAACTCTCCCAATGATTGGGCCTCCACAGCTGTTTGTGGCAACCAATTCCACAAATCCATCACCTTCTGGCTAAAGAAATTTCTCCTCATCTCTGTTTTAAATGGGTACCTTCTAATTCTAAGACTGTGCCCTCTTGTCCTGGATTCACCCACCAAAGGAAACATCTTATTCACCTCTACTCTGTCTAATCCTTTCAGCATTCGAAATGTTTCTATGAGATCCCCTCTCATTCTTCTACACTCCAATGAATACTGTCCAAGAGCTGATAAACATTCCTCATATGTTAGGCCCTGCATTCTGGTAAATCTCTTTACTCTCTCCAACATCGTTGTATCCCTTCTAAGATAAGGGGGCCAAAACTCCACACAGTACTCCAAATGAGGTCTCACCAGAGCCCCATAGAGCCTCATCAACACCTTCTTACCCTTATACACTAATCCTCTTGAAATGAATGCCAATGTAGCATTCACTTTCTTTACTGCCGATCCAACCTGGTGGTTAACCTCTAGGTTATCCTGCACGAAGACCCCCAAGTCCCGTTGCACTTCTGAATTTTGAATTTTCTCCCCATCCAAATAATAATCTACTTGTTTACTTCAGCCGTACATTTCTCAACATTGGATCTCATCTGCCATTTCTTTGCCCATCTCCGAAGCTGTCAAAGTCTCTCTGCAACCTTCACATCCAATTGTTCGTACAATTGGAATGCCACATTTTTTCTTCCCCTGAGTTAACTGAATATTTATTATCTATCCTTTGTATTTATTGTCTAGCTTTATTTAATTTTATGCATATTATTGCTGTTCATTTTTGTTTATGAAGTACCTATTCGGCTGCAGCCAATTAGAATTTCAGTGCATGGTAGAATATCAGTTGCGGATATTCAGCTTCACCCTTGTCACTTTTTTCAATCAAACCACTAAAAATGGCAGCTTAACAATAAGCACCAAATTCATCCATCCCATGGAGGATGAGGAATGCCCTTGCATCAGAAATTATGCCAGTTATTGTGAAAAGGATCGGAAGACCAGGCTGTTGACTGTTAATTCAGGCCATAACTTCACGAGGGGTAGAGTGGATGATTGAGGAGGTGATGAGGGATCAAGAATCAAAATGCTGGTTCTTTCCCTCTTCCACCACAACATCTTTCAAGAGAAGGCACACATATAACCATATAACCATTTATAGAACAGAAATAGGCCATGTTGGCCTTTCGAGTCTGCACCGATTCATTAGAACAACTCCATTAGTTCAAACCTCTCGCTCTCCGCCAATAACCCTCCAACCCCCTCACCTCCATATACACATCCAACCTTCTCTTAAATGACAGAAGGGACCCTGAAAACAGTGGTGTGGAAAGAGATGGGTGGAAAGAGAAGAGAGGAAACAGAGATGTGGAATAAGAGGTGTGTTGACTGAGGGGTCATAGTCGAACTTCAGTCACAGATCTCCAAAAGGAACACTAACTAAGAACGATGATGCAAATTTACTGCTGGAAACACACAAGATTTGCAAGTGTGTTTCATGCCTGGTTCACTCCAATAGTAAGCACATTGTTCATGTGGAAGAATGTGCCCAGTAGCAGCAGTAGAGTAGGCAAGAAAGTGAAACGCTTCATCTACCAGGCAGAACCATCCAGTCAAGATATTTGTTGCCAGTCACCGATGGCTTGATCATTTTTCCAAATGTAATTTAATTTAGACATACAACACAGTTACAGACCATTTTGGCCCACGAGTCTGTGCCGCCCAATTTACACCCCATTAAACCTACAACCTCCCCCCCCCGGTACATTTTTCGTTTTGAACAATGGGAGGAAACTGGAGCCCCCGGAGAAAACCCACACAGATAAGGGGAGAACGTACAAACTCCATGGGATTCGAACCCAGGTCCTGTCCCAATCGCGGGCGCTGTAAAGGTGTTGTGCTAACCAAATCGCCAACCGCGCCATGCTATACTCTTTGTTACGACAGCCAGAGATGCTGGCTAACAATATCCTGAACAGTTGCAGAAAATTTTAAAAGATAGTGACGTATTTAATTTCAATCAGAGGGGTCTGAATGGGAAGAAATTACCAGAAGTACATTCACATCCTGAACTGACAAGTCGATTTGGAATTTTAAATTTTTAAGTCTTTTTTTTGAAAATGTTATTTGCCACTTGGATCATATTCTTCATCATATAACAATAGAATGTAATAAAAGCGATACAAAATGATATATACATTTTTTCTTTTTATCCCCCTCCCCCAAAAGAAAGAGAAAGAGAAAGAAGAGAGAAAAAAGAAAAAAAACCCTGAATTTTTTATCATTTATATTATTCTATCCTGTACATATTAATTGGGAGGAGCCATTTTCTTTTACTTTTGTACATGGGGCCAAAGGAAGTAGAGATTTCAAATTTCAACCATGCCTTACATATCAGGGGATATTCTCTGTGGATTGTCACCTTGTTGTGGTGGAGAAGCTTGTGTAGGTCCTGTGATCCTGAAAGCAATGCTGTCTGGAGCTATGTTCCAGATAGGGTCACCCATGGCGGTAAGGTTGAGGGTGAGCTCCCTGACAAAGAACAATCCAACCATGTCCTTCACGGTGGAACAGGTGGACGAAGTTACTCTGAACTCAATGGCTGTGAAGGTGAAATAAAGGCTGCAACAAATCCATCAGCTCCACTCGTCATGGTTTTTAGGCCATTGGAATTAGTTCGTTGATTTGTGAAATATCATGTGCTCCTTAGAGTGCAACATCAAGTACACATTAAATAAATACACACACAGGCGTCATTGCTCACTGGATCAATGAAATGAAGGTCATCATCCTCAACTACGAGGGACAGCCACAATGACAACATGTCAGTGGAATTAAAGGCACAACAGCGACTGCACTTCCTAAAGAAGAATGAAGCAGGCAAGGTTACCAGCCGTCATTATGTAAACCTTCCATAGGAGCTCTATCGAGAGCGTCCAGGCCGGTAGCATCACAGTGTGGTACAGTTGCTGCAGAGAAATGAATCGGAGGTTAATCCACAGAACCATAAGAGTGGCAGCAAGGATCACTGGAATCTCCTATCGACATGATCTACCAGGATCATTGTGTGAAGAGGATGCGTGAAATCTTTGAGGACCCCTTCCACCCTGCGCGCAGCATCTTTCAGCTGTTCCCATTGGAGAAGAGATACAGGTGCATCAGAGACAGAACCATCAGGCTGAGGAATAGCTTCTTCCCATGGGCAGTGAGAATACTGAATGACCAAAGACTAACCATTTGAGACTCTCATTTGTACAACACAATATTTATTTTTTAATGTCCAAAATATTTGTCCTGCATATGTATTATTTGTCCGTATGTGAGTTTTGTCTGGTTGTGTGTCTGCATGTTTTGCACCAAGAACGGTGTTGTACTTGTTAAATCAGATGACAATAAACTTGACCTGACTATGATCCTGGAATATAATGTACTGATTGAGCATCGAGTCTAGATTTAGTTGTCATCAAGGGCCGTGTGAAATAAAGCAGTGAAGTTTGCCACAGTCTTGGCTTAATACTTTCCTTACGGTCAACCTCTGCCTTCACCAAAGTTGTGCCAAATGTACAACCTCCATTTTGACTTGCACTCCTCCTCCATCTCCACTGAAGGTACAGACTGTCCGTCTCTCTCCCCATTTTTTTTATGCAGTAACATTTGCTTTTGCCCATTTGGAGTGTTTTAAATGTAACATTTTAGATAATTAAAAAAAATTCAATTTTGATTTTTTAAGTCCAAGTTCAGAAACATTTCAGTGCAAGGTATCTGGCTGAATTTCCATGAGAAATAATCAAATGCCACCTCTTGCTAGGAGATTTTTATTTCATAGTCAAGCTTATTGTCATCTGATTTAATGAGTACAACACCGTTCTTGGTGCAAAACATGCAGACACATAACCAGACATAACTCACATACGGATAAATAATACATATGCAGGTCAAATATTTTATCCATTAAAAAATAAATATTGTGTTTCAAAAATGTGAGTCTCAGATGGTTAGTCTTTGGTCATTCAGTATTCTCACTGCCCATGGGAAGAAGCTATTCCTCAGCCTGGTGGTTCTGTCTCTGATGCACCTGTATCTCTTAATGGGGAGATGCCTGCATTCATGCTTTTTAAAATAATAATGGAGATGTTTCAGTTTCTGGAAAATAGAAGGAAGGATTATAGAATGAGACTGCAAGGCTAAATTCTCTGGCATATAACACATTAAAGAGGAAGTGTGAAGGCTTGTTCACATTCACACAGAAGAGATGGAGAACCATTCCACCAGAGAGGACTCTGTGACATGCTGAGTAATCTTAGAATTTGAGGTCAGCTATGGACAGTAATGTTTGAAAATACTTCTTTGCATACATAGTAGAATTATGAAATTAGCATCCACAAGGCTCCTGGAGCTAGGTCACAGCACCCCAACTCCCCAAGTAACTGGATCCTCGACTTCTTGACCTGCAGGTAGAAATCACTGAGGATTGATGACAATGCCTCCTCCCTTCACACTGATTCTCATCGTTAGTGCACCACAAGCAAGGCTGTGCCCTCAGCTCCCTTCAATAGCTCTGACGCACACAAGTGTGCCGCCAAGTTTTGCTCTCACTCCGTTAACAAATTTGCAGATGACTCGACCATTGCAGGTTGGATTTCAAACAAAAAGGAGAGAGAGAGGGCGGTCATACATAATCATACCCCAGTACCTGATAGGGAAGTTGAGCCTGCTCGGTCTAAACTCCTCCATCTGCAATTGGATTCTTGACTTCCTGTCCGGTAGACCACAACCAGTCCAGATTGGTAACAGCACTTTCAAGACTATCACACTGAGCATGGGGAACCTCAGGGCTGAGGGCTTAGTCCACTGCTGTTCACTCTTGAACCACATCATCATGTTCGCTGAAAACACGACCGTGGTGGGTCTGATCAGTAAGAATGAGGAGGCAGCTGAGGTGCAATCACTAACGGACTGATGCAGAGCCAACAACCTGAACGTTAATGAAACAAAAGAGATGGTTGTTGACTTCAGGATGGCCTTGGGAGATCACGCTCTGTTGACCATGGATGGCTCGATCGTTGAAGTTGTCAAGAGTAGCAAGTTCCTTGTGCATTTGGCAGAGAATCTCACCTGGTCCCTTAACACCAGTTCCATAGCCAAGAAAGCCCAGCAGCGCCTCTACTTCTTGCAAGCACTGAGGAAAGTTCATCTCCCACCCTCCATCCTCACTACATTCTACAGAGGATGTATTGAGTGCATCCTGTGCAACTGCATCACCGCCTGGTTTAGAAGCTGTACCTCCTCAGACCGCAAGACCCTGCAGTGGAGAGTGAAGTCAGCGGAAAAGATCATTGGGGGCTTCTTCCGACCATGAAGGACAAATACATCACTCGATGTATGTGAAAGGCAATAAACATTGGGAAGGATTCCGCACACCCCTTGTGTAAACTGTTCTCCCTTCTGTCATCTGGTAGGAGGTACTGTAGCACTCGGGCCCTTACGTCCAGATTGGGCAACAATTTTATTTCCCGCAAGCCATCAGACTCCTGAATTCCCAGAACTTTTAATGTATACATTTTAATGTGTTTAACTTCAGTTCTTACATATTTATGCAAATATGCTCTGTGGTCCTGGAGAAATGCTATTTTGACTTTACCGTGCAAGCATGGGATAAACGATAAATAAAGGTAACTTGACTTGAGAGTGACATGGTGTCAGTTTGACAGCCTCTTCCTCAATGCCAGCAAAATAAACAAATTGGTCATCATTTCAGATCTCACTCTGTATCAATAAAGCAGATGACAGAGAGCTTTGTTTTTAGGCATTAATATCACTGCCAACTTGTTCTGGTCAGATGCTACGGCCAAGAAAGCCCACCAACATCACCACTTCCCAAGAAGGCTCAGGAAATTCATCACGTCCCCAACGACTCTGACCAACTTTTATTGCTAGACTACAGAACGTATCCTATCCAGATGCATCTAAGCATGGTACGGGAACGACTCTGCCCAAAACTGCAAGAAACTGCAGAAAGTTGTGAATGCAGACCAGGCCATCACACAAATCAACCTCCCCTCCACTAACCCTCTCTTCTCTTTATACTGCTTTGGGGAAGCAGCCAACATATTAAAAGGACCCTTTCCACCCAAGTCATACTCTTTCATTCGTCTCACTCAAGCTGAAGCTACACAAATTTGAAATTGGCCCACCAGTTTTAAGGACCTGAATGGTCTGCTCATGAGTAAGAGATGATCTCCAAAGCCCCATAACCCCTACCTCATCAGAAACCCTGGTATATTTCTGCAGATGTGCGGACCAATGTGCTGACCAGCTGCATCACAGTTTGGTATGGGGTCATCAATAACCTGAGTTTCAAGCCATCCAAAAGGTAGTGGACACAGCCCAGGACATCACAGCCAATACCCTCCCCATTATTGAGTACATCTGCAGGGAATGCTGCCATCAGAGGGCAGCAGCAGTCACCAAAGACCTACACCACCTAGTACACACACTTTTCTCACTGTGGCCATTGGGAAAGAGGTATGGGTGCCACAAGACTCGCACCGCCAGGTTCAGGAACAGCTGCTCCCCCTTCGCCAGCAGACCCCTCAACCACAAACTCAATCAGGGACTCATTTAAAAACTCTTTCTTGTGCACTTTATTGATTTTTGCTCTCCCTTCATTGCACAGTTTGTTTCATTAACTGTTTACAGTTTTTAAATTGTTTATATTTTATGCTGTGTAGTTTAGTTTTTGCACTACCAATTAGTGGTAATTCTGTCGTGCTTGCAGGAGAAAGGAATCTCAGGATACTATGCGAATGTCATGTATGTACCCTGAAATCGTCTGGCCTTTGGATTGTATTCTAACTGTACTTCTCTCTGCAACACCACTTACTGCACTAATGTATTGGATTTGCACTGCCTGCTGGACTTAAATACGGGTTAACTTGCACATAAAACAAAGTTTTTCATTGTATCTCAGTGCGCATGGCAGTAAATAATTCAGTTCGATTTTAAACCAGAGACTAATACAATTTTGCTGGCTAATTGATACAAGGTCAAGGCAGGTGGATGAAGTTTGGATAAAAATCAGACCTTGCTTATTGTGGAACAAGCCTGAGGGATCGAAGGACAATTTCTCTTCCCATTTCCGTCAATGATCGCGTAAGATGCAACTTGTTCTGATGCGAACTTTCAGTGACTAAGACATGGCGAATTTTTAGTTAATGAGATGCATTACAACATTTGAAACTAAATTATTTCTGAGTCCTGATCCACTTAATGAGCAAAGAAGTTCCAAATAGTTGCTAAAGTCAAACATCTGTTAATCATTTCCTGATTGTCTTTCCATCATCGTGCCAAAGTATGCTTGAAACCACACAGATGTGGAGCTTTAGTGCCAGACAAGCTGATGTAACCTCTGTTCTGAAAAAACAATTGAGAGAAACACTTCATTAAGGGTGTGCTCCTGCCAATTCTCTCAACCATATGCAAAGTTAATGAGAAGGTTTACCAGAATATTACCTGGGTTTAAGCATCTAGAGTATAGGGAGAGATTGGACAGATTAGGTCTTTATTCTTTGGAGCGTAGAAGGTTGAGAGGGGATTTGATAGAAGTATTTAAGATTATGAAAGGGATAGACAGAGTGGATGTGGATAGACTATTTCTGTTAAGAGGAGGAAAGATTAAAACAAGAGGACATGAGTTAAGAATTAAGGGGCAGAGGTTTAGAGGTAACATGAGGGGGAACTTCTTTACTCAGAGAGTGGTAGCCGTGTGGAATGATCTTCCGGGAGAAATAGTGGCGGCGGAGTCAATTGTATTATTTAAGAAAAGGTTGGACAGGTCTATGGATGAGAAGAAGATGGAGGGTTATGGGCATTGTGCAGGGAGGTGGGACTAGAAAGGGGTGTTTGGTTCGGTGCGGACTAGAAGGGCCTAATGGCCTGTTTCCGTGCTGTAATTGTTATGTTATATATGTGTAATGAGAAATAGTAAATTTTGGTAAATTACTGGAATGTGGACCCATGCACCATAATAAAGAATTTGTTGGGGGGGGGGGGGGAGACCATCAGGACTGGGCCTCAGAAATAGCCAAAGTGCCATCTTACAAACAGTTCGATAAATTGGTCGTCTATACACAAAAATGCGGCAAATATGTAGGTTTCCTGGGATTGGGAAGGGGGGGGGGGTGGGTAGAGATAGCGGTGGTTGTAGTGGTGAAGCATGTTAATGAATGGCAGGGGTTTTTTTCTGTTATTAGACGCATATGGTTATTATATTGTTTTATTTTGCTGCCATGGTTGTTTCTATTTTATGGATGTTCACGTTGAGTAACTTATAATTTACATAATTTTAACACTGACTCCAGAGTTTGGGGGATTTTTTTTTTAAAGAACTCAATAAAAATCATTTAATAAAATATAACTTTATAGGCACAAAATGAATTTAACAATTCAGATTTTGGAAAAGCAAGCCTATTTCTGGTATCACACAGATTATCCTCCTTAAGAATGAAACAATCCACCTCATCAGTGTCTTTAAGCAGATACGCAAACCTGGTCAGACCACTTTTCTTTATCTTGGCATAAACTTATATGGCTACATTTTCAACAAGTAATAGTGGTTCATGTTACCTACTACATTATGGAACTAATCATGGAACCAAATCAATAATGTGGTAAAATGGTGCCAAATATTCCACTGGGAACTGTGGAAACAATTTCTACCCATTATTTTTTAAAATCTTCAAAGTAAGGAACTGAAAATCTCCATGACATGTTGAATATAATGTTATATTGTATTTGTGAGTTGTGAATCCAGATATTTTCATATCTGTATTGTGAAAATTCAATCATGGACCCATGTGAGTTTGATGAAATAGAAGAGGATATTCTCTATTCTGCTTTTTCTTTGCTTCTCCTGTAAAAACAGCACCCGTGCACCTTAATAATCTCTAATCCTTCTCCTTTAATCACTGAAATAGTTTTAAGAGTTGACATGATTTCAGCTTTGACCACAGGTCTGTAAATGTGGCAACTACAGACTAATTCTTTCACTTTAAGAGTTTTGCAAGACGGTTAAATGTTGATTGATACACTCATCACAGCTCCACAAACTTTGCATGTTCCCTATATCTCCTTTCACTCCTGGAATAAGGAGGGTTAAGAGCCCGAGGCACGCGGAGACAAAGTCATTCACTCGGGATAGGTACTTTATCATCGGGGCAGTTTTGTTAATTGAGTCCATTAACTTGGTAACGAAGCTAATCAACTCTTGGAAAAGGAATGAAGAAAGACTCCTAATGTAGTTCCAAGGAAAGGTCGGGAATGTGTGTAAAATAGTAAAGACGAATCTGTATCTATTCTCACTTTCCATCTTCATCGCCACACAGCACAATTCTGCAAGTGAATTTATAAACACGGATGTTTCCATCTTTTTCGGAAAAGGTACAACAGAAGGCAGTCAAGGATCCTTGAGGCTATCCAGTGAACCGAAATTGACACAGACATTTTTAGAACCATGCTAGTGAAATTGCCCCTCTGTTTCAGTTTACAAGAATCGCAATCACATTCTCTTGAATTGTGATAGTGCAGGCTGCAGGAAAGAAAGTTAAGGAGAAACTACTGTTTTACAAGTTGAGCTCTGTATATGGCAGTGGTTTTATGGAGTTATAGAAGCTGACAGCACTGAACTGATCCTACGGCTAACTCTTCCACGCCAGTCAAATTATCATTCAGAGTAAATTCTATTTGCCTGCAAAAGGCCCTCAACTTTCCAAACACCTCTTATCCATACATCTGTCCAAATAACTTATGTATGGCATAATCATACCAAATTCTCTCACTTCTTCTGACAGCTCATTGATTTGAAGTATTATGAATTGATTTTTTTTGTTAAAATATGTCTTTCTTTATTATGTGTTTAACTTGTACCAGTTTTTCCATGTTTCTCATTGGAAACTCATGACAGCGGGCATAGCTTGGGAGTGGGGTGTTCTGCTTTCACGCTCACCAGTACATTCTAGAACCTCAGAGTGAAGCAAGAAGCCCATTGCCAACTGATTTTTTTGCTCAAGGGTCTACAGCTGCTCCAGGCAAGGAAAATTAATGTTCTGGATCTGAAGAAGGTAAATTCAGGCACTGGGAGAGCTTGTTTATGAATCGGTAAGTTGGTTTTCAGCGAGTTACCGAGGCAGCAAATAGGATGTTGGTTTGCTTTGTGGGAGGGTTCGAATGGAGGAAGAGGGAGGTTTGGCTACAGCTGTACAGGGAACTGCTGAGACCACATCTGGAGTATTGTGACAAATTCTGGCCTTCTTAAGAAAGGATGTACTGCCTTTGCAGACAGGAGCAGAGGATATTCACTAGGTTGAATCCAGAAATGATGGGGTTATCTGATGAAGAGACATTAAATAGCCTGCGACTCGACTTATTGGTGTTTAGAAGAATGAGGGGTACCATACAAAATTATAGAACATAGAGCATTATAGCACAGTGCAGGTCCTTCGGCTCACAATGTTGTGCCAACCTATTTATGCTGACCATCAAAAATGAAACCCTTCCTTCCTCATAACCCTCTATTTTTCTTTCATCCATGTGCCTGTCTAAGACTCTTTAAAATGCCCCTATTGTCCAGCCTCCATCACCACCCCTGGCAATTAATTGAAAGCACCCACTATTCCCTGTGTAATATCCTTACCCCCTGATGTCTCCCCTAAATCTACCTCCCCTCACCTTATACAGATGTCCTCTGGTATTTGCTACTGTTGCCCTGGGAAAGAGGTGCTGGCTGCCCATCCTAGCTATGGCTCTCATAATCTTACCGACCTCTATTAAGTCACCTTTCATCCTTCTTTGCTCCAAAGAGAAAAGCCCTAGCTTTAATAACCTTGCCTCATAAGACATGTTCTCCAATCCAAGCAACATTATGGTAAACCTCCTCTGCACCCTCTCCATTTTTCCTGTCTTAGGAATAACCTGTTTCTTAGCCTGGTGGAGTTGGCTCTGATACTTCTGTATCTTATTCCCGATGGGAGAAGCTGAAAGATGCTGTGGGTGGGGTGGTAGGGGGTCATCAATGATTTTGTGCACCCTCTTCAGACACCAATCCCAGTAGATCACATTGATAGGGGAGAGGGAGACCCCAGTGGTCTTCTCTGCTACTCCTATAGTCCTGCAAATTGACCTTTGATTCAATTCTCCACAGCAGTGGTTCTCAACTTTTTTCTTTCCATTCACATCCCACTTTAAGTATTTCCTATGCCATACGTGCTCTGTGATTAGTAAGGGATTGCTTAAGGTGGTTTGTGGGTGGAAAGAAAAAATTTGAAAACCACTGCTTTAATCGTCCCTCATTGACTCGTTATGTGCACGGTTTTATAACTCCAAAGGAAATGGCCAATGACAATTTTTCTCAAGCAAAATATTTCAGTAACAATTGGGTCTAGAGCAGTGATTCTCAACCTTTCCTTCCCACTCACATCCCACCTTAATCAATCCCTTACTAATCACAGAGCACAGATAGCATAGGGATTACTTAAAGGGGTATCTGAGTGGAAAGAAAAAGGTTGAGAACCACTGCCCTACATTAACTGTAGGACACTGTGATGTAGCCAGCCAGGACACTCTCAATAGAGGTCCTCTGGAAGGTTGACGTGATGAGAGGTCGGTATCCTTGCCTACTTCAATCTTCTCTGGAAATGCCATCACTGTTGCACCTTCCTGACAACTGAGGAGATGTTGCATGTCCATGATAAGTCATTTGCTAAGTGGATTCCAAGGAACTTCGTGCACTCTACTCTCTCCACCACCGATCTATTAATGTGCAGTGGAGGGTGGTCATTCCTGGTCCTCCTGAAGTCCTCTCCTTTGTCTTGTCCACATTGAGACTTTGGTTGTTATTCTCACATCATGTCATGGAATTTTCCACCTTATCTCTGCAGTGTGACTCATCAATGTCACCGATAAGGCCCCAACTAGAGTGGTATCATGAGCAGACTGGACAACTCTGTTGGAGATGGATCTGGCGCTGCAGTTATGGGTCAGTCGGCAAGGTACATAGTCCTGAGGTGCTCCAGTGTTCAGCGTGACCGGCAAAGTACACAGTCCTGAGGTGCTCCAATGTTCAGCGTGACCGGCAAAGTACACAGTCCTGAGGTGCTCCAGTGTTCAGCGTGACCGGCAAAGTACACAGTCTTGAGGTGCTCCAATGTTCAGCATGACAGTGCTCAATGTTCTGCTGCCAACCCAGACAGACTGCGGTCTTTCCAAAAGAAAATCCAGAATCCAGTTATAGAGAGGGACATTGAGTCCCAGTGAGGAGAGTTTCTCCACCAGCCTCTGGGGAATGATTGTATCATACAGTAAGCTGAAGTCAATGAACAGCAGTGAGGAGTATGAGGCATTATTCTCCACATAGGTCAGGACAGAGTGGAGGGAGAAGGCTGGCCTAGAACCAGAGGGCTCAGCTTCAGGATCGAAGGATGCCCATTAAAAATGTGGAGGAATTTCTTTAGCCAGAGAGTGATGAACCTCTGAGATTTGCTACCACAGGTAGGTGTGGAGATTGATTGTTATCTGAATAGTCAGGGTATCAAAGGTTATGGGAGAAGGCAGTGGAATGAGGCTGAGTTGGAGAATAGATCAGCTCATGATGGAATGGCAGAGTGAAATGATGGACTGAATAACCTACTTTTGTTCCTTGTTCCTACTTTTGATACCTTGTGGACTTATGGATGGGCTCATGGGCCAGAAGGACCTGTTACCATGCCGCATGTCCAAATTTAAATTTATAATATAAGCATTTGTTTGTTTTAAGAGTTATAGCTAATTGGAATGTTTAGATTAAGAAAGAAGCAGGCTCTTTGATTAATTAAGTGTGAGTAGTGACTTCTCCCGCTGGACCAGTAACATGAATGGTGGACCTCTGGGACTCTCTAAGCCAGCTGTCATAAACTGGAGTTCCCTGACAAGCTGAAGGCCACCAGATTGCTCTTTATTGATACTAATCTTATGCTTGCTGTTTTATTAATTTTTCTTGTTATTTAACATAGAACACTAGATGGAATATAGACCTACTATCGGCTCTTGATGTGGAGTCGTCCCATATATTCTGTAAAAAAGATGCTAAACACTCTCTACCCCGTGACTCTCTATTTTTCTTCCACTCATGTGCTTAAGATTCTCTTAAATGCCCCTAATGTTCCAGCCTCCACCACCATCTCTGGCGAGGCATTCCAGGCCCCCTCAACTCTCTGTGTAAAAAAAACTCACCCCTCCCCTAAAACTTCCCTCCCTTCACTTTGGACATATGTCCTCCAGTGTTTGCTGATCCTGCCCTGGGAAATAGGCGCTGTCCACCCTATCTATAGCTCTCGTAATCTTGTAAACTGCTATTAAATCTCCACTCATCCTTCTACATGCCAAAGAGTCCCAGCTCGACTAACCTTGCCTCATCAGACTTATTTTCCAATCCAGGCAACATCTTGGTAAATGTCCTCTGCACCCTGTCCATAGCTTCCACATCCTTCCTATAATGAGGTGACCAGAACTGAACACAGTGGGGTCTCACCAGAAATTCGTAGAATTGCAGCATGACCTCTTGACCCTTGAACTCAATCCCACATTAATAAAGCCCAACATCATAACCCTTCTTAACTATCCTTGTAACCTGTGCAGTGACCTCGAGGGATGTATAGATTTGAACCCCAAGGTCCTTCTGTTCATCCACATTCTTAAATAACCAACCATTAACCCTATACTCAGCCTTCTGGTTTGTCTTTCTAAAATGCATCACCTCATACTTATCCAAATTGAACTCCATCGGCCACTTTTCCGCCCAACTCTGCATCCTGTCGATAACCTACGGCAACCTTCAGTCCCATCCACAACTCCTCCAATCTTTGTATCATCCGCAAATTTACTGACCCATCCTTCCGCCTCTTCTTCGAGATCATCTATAAAGATCACAAAGAGTAGGGGTCCTAGAACTGATCCTTGAAGGACTCCACTTGTCACTGATGTCCAGGAAGAATCCTTTCCTTCCACTTCTACTCTCTACTTTCTACATGGAAGCTAAATTTTTTTATTCACACAACCAAGGTTCCACTGATCCAATGCCTCATGACTTTCTGAGCGTGTCTCTCATGGGAGACCTTGTCAAATGTCTTATTAAAATTCATATTGACCACATCTATTACCCTCATCAATTTCTTTTGTTACCTCCTCAAAAAGCTCAATTAGGCTCGTGAGGCAGAATCTTCCCTTCACAAAGTTATGCCAACTATCCTGGAGTAGACTGGACTTCTCCAAATGCTCATAGATCCTATCCTTAAGAATCCTCTCCTTCCATTTGCTCACCACTGAGTGGTTAAAAGCCATAAAACTAAAGGGATCATTCCACAGAAATAATGAAGACAATGAATGTTTGCTGGAGAAACATCTGTGTAAACAGAAAGTCATTTGCTCCATGACTTGTGGAGATCAAATCGAAGATCACTGCAATGAGTTGTGTTTTTAAACTTAAGAGCTAGTGATGATGTTATATCATGCGATTGGGACACTTCAAGAAGGCATCTTTAATATTGAACCATGCTTCATCTGCAGTCAGGATGCAGTAATCTTCAGTGGGAGAGGTACTGTTGTATTCTTCCTTTGACAGGGACAAAACACAGAATCAAGTGGCTTCGGAAGAAAATGGCCAATTTGACTGTCTCTTTGTCAAGAGCAGGCAGTTCTGCCACGTCCATTTGTAAGGGTCACTTCGTTTAAACATTTCCTGAGTTTGTGAAATTATCGTGAGAACACACAAGTTCTAAAACCTCCACGCAAGAGAGGGGAATTTGTGAAAGCAAATCTGCAAGTATTCATGAGTTTGATAACTTTTGAACAGCAGTTTAAAGAATCTGTGTTTCAACACAAAAGATTTCTAAGTCTGAACTTTAAATTTTAAATTTGAATCATCTCTTCAGAATAGAGCCTAAAATATAATTGGATCTGCCCCAATCTGCACCCCACCACCCCCCCCCCCCCCAAACACAGACACACACACACACACATTTGTGCATAGAGGAATTAAGTTTGGAGTTAAGTCAATTTCTATATTATTAATAAAAATTATTGATTTGAAGATACCATTGTCTTGGTGAATTTCTATTACTGCTGGTTTATGTCGTAACACCTAAACCCTGGTACCTGCATCAGCCAATCCTGCCCTTCCTCCAACCAAGTCTCTGTATCGATCACAATATTGTAGTCCCACGTACTAATCCATGCTCTAAGTTCATCCATTTTATTCCTAATACTTCTAGCATTGAAATAAACACACGTCAAACCGTCTCACTGACTACGTTTATTTTTGTCCCCTGCTTAAACTTCCTCACAAACACACAACACTCATCATCAAGTTTTAGACCTTCTGCCCTAATTCTCTGCTGACCCCCTGCTCCCCCGCCCTGCAAAACTACTTTAAACCCTCCCCAACAGCTCTAGCAAATCTGTCCACTAGGGTATTGGTCCCTTTCCATTTCAGGTGCAGCCCATCATTTTTTTTACAGCTCAGATCTTCCCCAGAAGAAATTCCAATGATCCACAATTTGAACCCCTGCCCCCTGCACCAACTCATCCGCCAAGCATTCACCTGCCACAACCTGTTCCTACTCTCTCTGGTACGTGGCACAGGCAGCAATCCCAAGATTATCACCCTTGAGGTCATGTCTTCCAACTTCTTTCCCAACTCCCTATATTCACTCCCTACTCCTGTCTATGTCATTGGTCCCCACATGGATCATGACATCTGGCTGCTCTGTATAATCTTTATATTACAGTATGTTTCAGATGATCCAAAACGCTTAGGACCAGACATGTATTGGTTAACTGCATTTTTGGACATCTGAGAAATGCCATTAAGCAGTCCAGTTTAAGTAGCAAAATACTTGTATTGGCTGTTGCCAATCCTGGCACCTCCCCACCGCCGTCCCCAATCCTATCCAGGCACCTGGGGACCCCACTCAGATCCCCGACACCTCCCCACCGCCGTTGCCAAACCTACCTGGGAGCCCAAGTCCCTGCTCCGATTCCCGAAACCTCCCCACTCCTGTCGTCGAAACTGCCCGACAGCCCGAGGACCCCGCTCCGATCCCAGCCCAGTAGCATCAGCATAAAACAACCACAAAGAACAAGGGAAGGTTTTTCAAGCATGAAATAAAATTTAATACTCGCCTTGGGTACACAAGAGCTCTATTAGATTCAAAATGGCGCTAACAGCTTGTCAGAGTCCCACTTGAGCACGGCAGGTTAAAAATAAAATCAACTTTTTTTTCAACTTGTGATGTCGTCATTGAACATTTTTGCGGATCACTGAGAATTTTGGTAAGGTGGCTGTCAGATAATCAGAAAGGGTACTGTACTTACCGCACTTCCATAACATACCCTCGTTGCACCTTTGAAGTGTTTTTTTCCCTCATTGATCTGAATCCTCGAAAACCTGCTAACTCTATATTGTGACAGAAAGCTATCAACGAGTTGGAAAGGGTGCAGTGGGGATTCACAAGGATGTTGCCAGGACTAGAGAGCTTGAGTTGGAGGGAGAAGCTGGGTTTTTGTTCCCCGAGGCAAAGGAGGCTGCCCGGTGATATCACAGAGGTTATAAAATTATGAGGGACAGAGATAAAATAAACACTCACAGTCCTTTTTACAGGGTAGACAATTCTAGAATTAGAAGGCATTAGTTCAAGATGATGGGGAGAGAATTAAGAGGTACCCGAGGGCAATCTTTTCCACTCAGAGAGTCTTTCGTGACAGCCACAAGCCTCCACAGGAAGCCATAAATACCAGTTCTTAATGACAATGAAAAGACATCTGGACAGAGAGATGCAAGAAAGGGGCTCAGAAGGATATGGCCCAAATGCAGGCAAATGGGACTAGCCCAGAATGTTAACTTGGTTGGCAAGGATGAATTGGAGCAAAGGCCCTGTTCCATTCCAGTACAACTCCATGAATTTGTCTTCACCGCTTTTTCCACACCCGATAATATGCAAAGAAGCCGCAATTTAAGAATAGTTTGAAATGCTCATTTATTGTGTTGCCTTTATGCCTGCATTTTAGTCCAGACACAATGCAAATTTATGTGCTCTGTATGCAGCAGGGTTGCAATGCTGAAAACCGACCCAGCTATTCCCTGAGCTCAACAATGCAGAGATAGCCATGACATCTGCTCCTTGAAAAAGGAATTCTCCGAATTGATTGACACGGTCCCTCCTTGTACGACAATGGCAGAAGAGAGAAGCCAGGCAATGATATTGGTCTGATTCTAATAACCTGCAAAATACTTGTTATGTGGACAAAATGACAGCCCACTTCTTAAAAACATGAACTGAGTAAAGGACTCAACAAGATTTTTCAACAAGTCCAGCCAAAGCATCCCATTCAGAAGCTTCATAATTATTACTATGGCACAAATGAACCTCCCAGCAGAACAATCGTATCAATCCCTTCCTATTTTTTTCCAGGGCAACTAATTCTCTCTCACGCATCCATCAAATCCAACTCCCCCTGCCCCACAAACCCTGTCCTTTGGCCTTTTGCCACATTACAGTCAACAGGTAATTTGCTGTATTAAGTGAAAGCTATCCTTGGGATACAGGAGGAATTGAGAGTATCTGGAGAAAATCCATACAGCCACCAAGAAAACATGCAAACACCACATGGACCAATGGCCAGAATCGATTCTGCGTCCATCAAATTTTTGAGGTGCTTTATTGCTTTCTGAAGACATTCATTTGGTAGCACGTGATAAATTCAGGAATAATGGAAGTTCATGAAATTGGAAGCAACTTCTAGGTGTGGGTAGATGTTCCTAGAGGTACAAGAGACGGGGATACAGGAATTTGGAACAAAAATCATACTGCTGGAGGAACTCAGTGAGTGGAGAGAAAACAGAGGGGTCACATTTCAGGTCATGGCCCATTGTAAATAGCCATTGAGAGAGTCTGGGAGGTGATACATGGAGACAGCAAGGGTCTGCAGAATATAAAGTCATGTGAAAGACTGGTTATGAATGGGACAGGTAATGGAAGGATGGAGTGGGAATAGGGGAACCATTGGAAAGAATGTGTGGGTGATAGTCAGATGGAATCATTGATGGGAGGGGATAGAAGCAGGGGGCTGCAGGTGGCTTGAAAAAAAGAGGGTCTGGGTGGGCCATAAGGGAGAGAAACCAAGGAGCAGTTTACCTGAAATTGGAGAATTTAATTTTCATGCTGTGGGATGAATAAATGCTATTCCTTGAATTGGTTTTTGGCCTCACCCTGGCAGTGGAGAAGGTGACAGACAGACAGATTTGTGTGAATATGGGGAGGGTACTTAAAACAGTGCAACCGGGAGCTCAAGATGGCAATTGTGGACAGAGCACACGTTCTCAGTTCTGTCCAGTCTGTGCTTGGTCTTGCCAACGTAGAGGTATCACAGAATTAATGTGCTGGATGTGGTGGAATGAAAGGCAAGGACCCAGGGCACTCTCTCTCTCTATCTATCTATCTATCTCCAGCCCCCCCCCCCCCCCCCCTCCACTCTCTGATCAGCCTGTGAGAGGCAGGGTCACTCATAGCAGGAGTGCAGGAAATGAAGATACGGGTGAGGGCTCCATGGACCACAGTGGAGAGGAAGCCAAATTTCTGGGGAAAAAAAGACGACATTTTGGATATCCAGGAGTGGAAGGAAATTTTACAGCTATGTTACATAATTGCAGCTGAAATCTTAAGGTCATTGAACATCTTCCAACATAATCTGCTGACTTTAATTTTGGAAAAAAGTTCTAAAGAAGGTTTCAGATGTTCTCCACATTATTTCAGCAAAAGTTTGACAGTATTTTTTTTAAATATCAGATTGACGGGCATTATTTTTTTGACTGCCAACATTTGCTTCTTATTTTGTTCATATGCTCTTCGTTGCATAACACATTGGATCTTAAGGTGTTCAAAATGTATGCCTCGCCCATGAGGTATTATCTTTCGATTCCACACTTGTTTGAGACAGCCATAGTTCAACAATACAGACTGAGATTGCTCCAAATAGGAGAGTTTTACCACACAGCTGTAATTACATTTTTTTGTCGAATTCACCAGTGGAATAACATCTTTTCAACTATTTTTCAGGGTTTAGCTTTGAGAGGCAGCTCAAAGCAATTTTTAAATCAACCTTTCAAATCAAATGTCAATTCTCGTAATTACTTTTAGAAATAATATACTCCAAAGCACAAAATCATGCAGTAAAAGGGATTAAAAATGTTATGCTTCAATTTTTGAAAAAACAAAGATAACTTATCGTAACTTTTTAGCAGCAGGGATCTTTGAAATGATTTATGATGCCTTCTGACCCAAGAGACTCAGTTTAATTCCAGCACGGAATGCGAATTCAATTTTGTCCTCCTATCTAGTTCACTGTTGATGGGTTTATTTAATTGATTCTGCATTTTACACATTGGGGTGTGAGGAAATGACAAGGATCAATTGATTTTAAAATGTAATTATTTCTTGAAGGTTTTTGTTATCATGCAGTAAATAGTTCATTTTGATGTACTGAACAAGATTGAGGAGTACATCAAGTTTAAATTTTAAATTGTTTTGTTATCTGCAATGCGTCGTTTTGTCTTGCCAAAGGGGAAACTCCCCACCCACAGTCCATGGGACTCTGGCTCTCTTTCTGACCCTGTCAAAAATAATACCCGATTAAACTTTTATTTAGCCTGTATAATTCCTTAGTTGTACAATAATCAACATGATCTTTGTTTCTTTTCTCTTTTGCTACCACATAGTTAAAATCGTCTCCCAGAAAATCCCAGTTGAGGACCAAAGGCAGTTTTTATCGTCATTTAACGTTAATGTGTGATGTCAATTTTACTTTCAATGTATCATCACAGAGGAGCTTGTCAAGGTTCGCAAAATGCCCCATAACAGAGGCCAGAGGCAAAATTGATATCAAACGAACTTCTTTGTCTTTTGCACCTCGGGTTAATGCTAATAATTCTCCAAATCCACAAGCTGTGCAAATTGGAGGGGAACCTCAAGGTGGTGGTGATCCAGTGTCTTGGCTTTCCTTGTCCATTTAACAGTGGATATCTTGGATTCTGGGGCACTGTGAACTTAGTCAGGGGGAGAAAACCAATATTGGTCCTGGAGGTAATAAATGTTTCGGATGGAGGGTATGGAATCAGTTGTGCTTTGGATTATGCGAGGTTCATAAATATTTTTGGAGCTGCTTTCAGCAAGACAAGTGGAGAGTAATCTCTGATGCTCCTGACCAGTGCCTTGTAGAGAGTGGAAAGGATTGGTCATGTGACACTCGCATCCAAACACCCAGCCTTCGACCTGCTCGTGGATCTTTTGTGTTTAAGTGCTTGATCCAATGAAATTTCTGGAAAATGGTGATTCCCGGGATGTTGGTCATGGCACTGAGTGTCCAAGATGAAGTGGTTAAACTCTCTTTTGTAAGAAAATGTCACTGCTTGATCCCCTTTTGAGTGATGTTAGTAGCCCAGGCTTGGCGTCATTTAGTTATTGCCTGGTGCAGACACAGAAACAGACGGCTTCCCACACTGAGCGAATTGAGTTGGTAACTGGGCAATTATTAGTAAACTTTCTTACTTCTGCCATGAAGATGGAAGGAAGATCATTGATGAAACAGCTGAAGGTGGATGGGCAACAGGCTCCGGATTAGAGGTATTTACATTATTTGTAGCCCATTCATCATTTTATAACAAACTCGACTCAAATGCTGAACATGTTTAGAGGATAAAAATTATAACAATACACTTCCAACTGAGCATATTGTTACCATTTAAATAAATGCAAATCAATGACTTCACCCTCATTCACAAGCCAACAACATTTTGTGTGACTTCTTCTCGCTAACATTTTAAAGAGCGAAAGGAAATACTCCTTTGTGCTTCAAAATTCCTTTTTGTCTGCTCACATCTCAAACATAAGATTGAGTCACACGTCTCCTACTCCTGCGCCAGAACATAGCACAATCATCAATTCTTTCGTCCGATGATATTAATGCCTGGCCAAAACTTAAACTCATCATAAACAATACTAAAGCTTCTTGGAAACATTAATTCACAGCCTCAGGCCTTTGCAATACCATTCAATACATTATTGAGAGATCAGGGAAGGACAGAAAGAATAGGATCTTGGGACTCGGATATGTCGACTGTGATGAACTAAGCTTTCCGTTATATAAAAGAAGATTGAGCAAGTGGAATAATGTAACTTTCAGAGCCTGTGAGAGTAAGGGAACATTTCATTTGGTCTACGAGTGCAGAACGAAAACAAGCCTCATGCAAATGTGGACACAGCAATTATTTCCGTTACAATGTTTTTAGGTAGGTGCAACACAGTTCATAGCAAATTAAATTAGTCATTATCAATTAATTTTCATGAAACACTGTTCATAAATGTGCCCATCTACTGCAGTTTCTCAGCTAAATCTCTAATTGCGGTTCAGGAGAAACGCTGATTTGTTGCTGAGCTTTGCCTCACTGGAGAATGGATACACATCGAAACATAAACATTGAGAGAGATTTGAGAGCATTAATTTATAAATCAGATCTGATGCTGCACTGAATTTACAATTCCTGCTGCGTCGGAAGAAAATGGTAGAAAGCAGCTCCTTCTCAGAGTAATCAGGGTCAGGTCCTGTCGGGGATATTAACTCAAAGATGGAGAGTTTGAGATTCACTTAATGTTGGTGTTAGGTACCAGCAGAGGGATAGGATAGCAAATTTACTAATAGTTCCCAGGTACTGCGCATATTGCCACTCGCTCTTTTTGGCCCACTTTTGTAATAGGTAATATCGGGGTGATATACGGACTTTGGGCTTTCACCAGCACCTTTGCTGCGAGAGTGAGTCCATGACTTCTTTGGCTTCAGTCGCTACATGATACTGTTCAATGCATAGCAATAGCAGATTCTTTTTTTAAAGCAGCTTTATGCTCCAAAGCTCTGTGGAGCATCCCCAAGTGATTTTTATGTGCTGCCCATCGACTTGCTGGCATGTATTAAAACCCAAGGGAGAAGGTAGAGGTTCCTCTACTGGTGGTGGGTGCTTCTTCAAAAATTGATTTCCAAATCTTAGATTTTAACAAAAATTCTCCCTTCCCTCTTGCTAAAGAATTCTATTTGCACTTCTTGTCTCAATACAAGTAGGGTCATAGGATCACAAGCCTGAGTCTCTTTGACCAATCGCTTGATCGTCGTTCCCATATCTTTATGTTTCACCAGCGGTTTTACGGCCACTGGCAAATGGGGTACTATGTCTCGCAATCGGAGTCTTCCTTTCTGTTCTTTCAGCTCTACCAGGACCCCCAATCCTTTGGGCCCAAAGTACACTTGGTTTTGCCTTCAGCTCTTCTTTACTTTTTGAATGAGGGTGTACAGTTTGATCATTGTGTGGGTCAGATTGTATCAATATCAGGCCAAGAAATGGAACTGCTTCTTTTCTTGGCTGGTATTAATCAAATACCACAGATTTTGAATATATAGGTCGGCCCGTCCTATTAATGTGTCATTCCGTTTCTGGACTTGCCAATCATTGGGATTACTATCCAGCGGTCAGCAGTACAACGTGGGCCCTTTATTTTCCTTTTCTAGCCCATTCATTAACTTTTACATTTGTGGAAGCTCCAGGTATTTACCTTCTTCCATACAGTAGTTTTATCCCTAATTTAGAAAGAGTCTGTCAGCCAAGCAGGGAAAGAGAAGCTGTTTTAGATATCATGAAGGTGTCCGTTCAAAGCTTATCCTCCACCTGTATAGGGGCTGTTTTAGAGAATGGCTCCATCATGAAAATACCAACTATTTAGATGGCTTCAACAGTTCTGCCACTAGAGAGGATATCTGCAGGGGCGGTTAACAATGTGGCACTGGTATCGATCAGAAAATTCAAATAACTAAAAGGCCCTTCATTGCGTTTGGGACAAAGACACTTTTTTCCTTTATTTGCCCCGTGTTCCAGTTTTACATTTGTAATCAAATAATTTACACGCGATTATAGTGCACGTTTCAGATTTTATTCAAGAATGCTTGTATACATTTTGGTTTGTCCATGTAGAAATACACAACTTTTTATACATAGTTCCCCCATTTCAGGGAATCAGAATATTTGGAACATTTGGCTTCACAGGTGTTTGTCAGAGAACATACACAACATCACATACAACCCTGAGATTCTTTTCCCCTGTGGGGACGGCAGAATCACCACTAATTGGTATTGCAAAAAAGTAAACTGCACACAGCATAAACATGTAATCAAACAAAGAACTGTAAACAGATAATGAATGTAAACAAACTGACTGTGCAATACAGAGAGAACAAAAGGAAAACCAATAAAGTGCACAAGTAAGAGTCTCTGATTGAATTTGTTGTTGAGGCGTCTGATGGTGGAGGGGTAGCAGCTGTTCCTGAATCTGGTGGTGTGAGTCTTGGGGCACCTAGACCTCTTTCCTGCGGGCTTCAATGGTGCAGGTATAAAAGAGCTAGGCTTGCTCTAACCCTTTGATCATCTTTGGAGTCTGTAGTTGCCATTTTTCAACATGAGTGTTGTGACTTCAATCAATAAACTAGTCGCTTGGAGGCTAAATGAGGTGTTTGTCTGCGACACATTTCAATTATTTGCAATACAAGTTCAGTTGTATTTAAATCATTTATTTTAACACAGAAAACTTGTATCCATCTTCTTTAAAGTTCTCTGAAATGTCTGGAAATAACGTTCTACGATAACAATCCGCAATAACGTGACATGTAACATCCTAAGATCTGTGTAACATTCTAATGTCTGTGTAACGGCCAACAGAAATTATCAGCACCGAGCTCACCCTCCTCGGATAGCCCCAAATGACCACATGGGCTAAGGAGCTTACTTTTCAACGTGCACAAACCCCTGCGCATGCTTATTGCAGAACGCACTGGCCCTGGCTTCAACCGCTTGCTGACTGGGTTGAGCCGAGGGGGCATGCATCAACCCAGTTCATGGCGCCTGCGGACATGCGGCCCTGGGTGAACTGGCTGTTGCTGGAGCCGAGCCAATCGCGTATGTGTGGCTATGGGAAGAGGACCACAGATCCCGGGGCACCGCCGATGCCTGCAGCCAAACCACAGGTAAAGAACAAGCCGTTGGCTCTTACAACAAGCAACAGACTTGTAATAATGAGAGTCAAAGAAGCCATTATGAGGCTGAAAAACAAGTACAAAACAGGAAGAGGCATTACCCAAACCTTAAGATTACCAAAATCAACTGTTTAGAACATCATTAAGAAGAACATACTGGTGGAGGCCAAGGAAGACCTTCACTCCCAATGAAAGAAGAATACTTACCAAAATGAAGAAAAATTCGCAAACGCCTGTCCAACAGATCAGAAACATTCTTAAGGAGGCAGGTGTGGATGTGTTAATGACTATTGTCCACAAAAGAGTTCATGAACAGAAATACAGAGGCTACACTGCAAGATGCAAGCCATTAGTTAGCCACAGAAAGGATGGCTAGATTACAGTTTGCCAAAAAGTATTTAAAAGAGACTGCAGAGTTCTAGAAAAAGGTCTTGTGGACAGATGAGACCAAGATTAACCTGCATCAGAACGATGGCAAGAACAAAGCAAGAGTGAAGGTGCCAAAACCTGGCAGATGCAATATAATGTGGACGAGGTTATCCACTTTGGAGGTAAGAACAGGAAAGAGGACTATTATCTAAATGGTATCTGTTTAGGAAAAGTGAGATGCAGAGAGACTTGGGTGTTGCAGTGCATCAGTCATCAGGTGTGCATGTGTAGTAGGCGGTGAGGAAGGCCATGTTGGCATTCATAGCAAGAGGATTTGAGTACAGGAGTACAGAGATCCTGCTACAGCTGTATAGGGCCTTGGTGAGACCACATCTGGAGTACTGAGGAAGGACATCTTCACGATGGAGGGGACACAGATTCATTAGACTGATACCAGGGATGGAAGGACTTGCATATGAAGAAAGGTTGGATAGACTAGGCTTGTATTCTCCGGAATTTAAAAGATTGAGGGGGATCTTACAGAAACATATAAAATTCTTAAGAGATTAGACAGACAAGACGCAGGTAGGTTGTTTCCAATGCTGGGAAAAACCAGAACCAGGGGTCACAATTTAAGGATAAGGGGAAAGTTTTTTAGGACTGAGATGAGGAAAAAATTTTTCTCTCAGAGGGTGGTAGATCTGTGGAATTCTTTGCCACAGGAAGTAGTTGAGGCCAGTTCCTTGTCAATATTTAAGAGTAGGTTATATTTTCCCCTTGTGGCTAAGAGGGTCAAGGCAGGAACAGGGTACTGATCAGCCATGATCATATTGAATGGCGGTGTGGCCTTGAAGAACCAATGGCCTTCTGCTGCACCTATTTTTCTATGTTTCTACTGCAGGTTCCATGAATATAGCTCAGAAAAATTCCAATGAACATTGAAAATGTCAGGCAGGAAAACACCACCTGGTCAATCAAGTTGATCTCATACAGTGGTGTTAGCACATCAACTGAGCACTGAAGCCAACAAGAGCACAATTTATTTCCTCTATATTTTAACATAGAAGAATATATTCAAATTATATTCAAATGATGGGATTAAATTTGTAGTGATCTCCTCTATGTGTTTATGTTAGAACTGATGAGTTGGACTAGATGCTATCTCTCTCTGCAGTCCCAAGACTCTTTTCTCTTTCACTTTTTATTTCTTCTCTTTATACCTATAAAGTTTTTATTTTTTCAATTTTTTTTTCCTGAGGGGGGTGGTTGGGTGGGAGGGAGGGGATTTTGGGGCAGGGTGTATGTAATCAATTTATTCTTTTTGGTATCTGTAGTATTATAATTGTAGTTACTGCATGAATGGAATATTAAATTTTTTTTTTAAATAGCACAATTAAAATCAAAGCATCAGATGGCAAACTATTAATTCTGGATAATTCGAGAGCAATGAAGTCCTTTGGGTACAGCAGACATTGAAAAGTAATTTAAAATACTACAGTTAAACAAATGTTCATTTAATTCAACAATAAACTCGAGAAATTTGCAAAATCAATATTTGCAAAACATTTTATTCAATCTTTTGTGATGCAAAAATCGGGGAAACCAAATATAAAAATAATTTTCACTGAACAGAAGTTCCATTAATTTGAAACACACAATGAAAAATTCATGCCTGGTTGGTGCCCATTGGTTCATGAAATTAAACTGAAACAGGGTAGGTTAATGTTGCAGTGACCTTTATACGCAGTGGATTCAAGAACATAGATTATCAGAACAAGTAAATTAGACGAGATTTGGTAATATATCAGTGAGGTACAATGATCTCAGCCAAGTTCTGGGACCAGCTTAACTACAATAATGATACAGAGCTATGGAGTTGTTTGCAAAAGATTAGAAACCACCAAAACAATAATTGCATAACATGCGAAGGAGATTAGAGAGCAGGCTGATTTATCATAAGGGTTCATTAGCGACCACCCAGGAACAATGACCCAACTTAGGTCACAGTTCAATTACATTGTTTGTTTGAAAGCAAATCAAACAATAACTTCAATTACAGTTCAGCCATATTTTGTCACAATATTATTTAAGACTTATTCTAATTTTCTCTTTGGAAGGATTGGAAGTCGTCATGTGTCCCAGCCCCCCAGGCTTTACAATTCTTTACAATGTCCCCTTTTCCCTTTCTGCCCACTTTTCCTCACCATCCCCTTAGATCATTCCACTGCTCACTGGGGGGGGGGGAGGGGGAAATGGGGGGGAAGGGTGCAGCAGCGTCCACTTTGGGAATCACTGATCTAACTGAAGCATGCAAGATTCTGAGACAGTTTGACAAGGTAGATGCTGTATCTTCTGCCGTATGAGTCTCTATTCAGGAAAGAGGCACGCCCTTATATTTTGAATTGTAATGTAAAGAAGTTGCTTCATTCAGACATTTGTGAACCTTTGGAAAGTTCTAACCTGAAAGGTCAGAGATGACAAAGACCTTTTAGATACAAAGAGCATCAACAACTATGGGAAAATGGTGGGAAAATGAATGAGGCAGAAGATCTTAGTGAAAATCAAAGCAGGTTTAACAGGGCAAGAGCCCAGTTCCTGCTTTTTTATTTCTCCCCTGGGAGACATGCATGTTAACCCATTGATTAATGCAGCAAAATCAAATGTTAACCAGTGATTGTTCCTAAAATTTCAAAACGCCACTCACTGGTGGAATGCACTCCATCTTGTATGCAGTTTAAAACTTGCCATCTATTAGACTACAAATTTTCCAGCTATTCCCCAAAATCTCAGAATGCTGCAAAGATTCAGTGAAACAGGTCTGACTTCAAGCCAAGGGTTATCATTCATAGTGATGGAGTTCTTCATTTTTCACTGGTTTGCAATTTGTCCAGAGCAGCCACAGCTCACGTCAGATCAAAGCTGGGTGGACACTTTCTAGTGCAACGCCTTCACAGCGCCAACGACTGGGACCAGACCCGGATTCAAATCCAGTGCCGTCTGTAAGGAGCTTGTATGTTCTCCCAGTGTCTGTGTGGGTTTTCTCCAGGGCTCCAGCTCCCTCCCACCATTCAAAGCATACCGAGGGTGTAGGTTAATGGGGCGTAAATTGCAAGGCACAGACTCGTGGGCTGAAATGGCCTATAACCATGTCGTATGTCTAAATTTAAAATTTACATTTAATGCTACTGAGTTTTACTATATACTTCCTTCCCCTTGCCATGTCAGGGCGTGGCTATCACAAATTCCCCACCATTAACATCTGCTTTTGAGAATGAAAATGGGGAACTCTTACCAATTCAGCAAGATTAAGGAGACATCTTAAATCATTCATACACATTTTTTGTTTTACCATTTTCAATTCATATAGATAAAGACAGGATGTCAATGGAGGAGTAAATTAACTGATGGTCAATTGTTATCAACTATAATTACTATCAACTTGCCACATCTTTTTTTTCCCCATGCAGATGGAAACTGTTATCGCCTTATTGAACGCAATCCTTCAATTTCCAACCCAGAAGAATATGCAGGAAACAATCGTTTCAAAAACAAAAATACAGTTGCTTAACGTGAGCGTAGAAGTCACACTGCTCAATTTACATTCTTAATTTATGCATCATTTCGAGCATCACTTTGTTGTACCTTCACAAAACGAAGACCATCTGGGCTGGATCTGAAGAACTTGCTGATATTTTTGTTGACCGTTGCAGTTGAACAGAATACAGGCGGTGTTTACTTCTTCAACTCGGAACAAATACATCCTGACAATTATTCAAAAACCCTGTGATTTCTACCGTGCAGTTTTCCAGAGAGCCACAACGGACTTCTTGATCATTAATTTTGCAAATTCTAAAATAACTATACAAATAAAATTGTTATTAAGCCGCAAGTGTTTATCTATGTTAACATGGTGAAAAACTTTTTTTTTAAAATCACATACTAAGCTTTACTTAGAATACATTTTAATGTTCATGAAAACAAATCACGCTTCTCTGGAAATAATATATTCCACATTGCATTCAGAAACCATCAGCAGATCATTCCTCTCTAAGGTGTAATTATGTTTTTTTTTTATCTGGAAAGGCCACCTTAGCACAAGGTTTTGCATTTAACAAAATGTGGCAATTTTGCCAGTGAACCATAAATTGACCATTACCATAAAAAGAACTCTGAAATCAAAAACCACGTGCTCCATAAAAAAAACCCTAATTTCATGCTTTCAAGCCACATACCATCCTAGAGAATGCAGGGAATTTTTCTGACATCGCTTCTTTGCTTTCGGTCTAATCTATTGAACAGAATTTATGGCATCGATGGACGGAAAACTACAATTATCGATCAATAAAATCATTTGAATTATCTGATACAATTTACAGGCATAAGAGAATGCAGATGCTGGAACCTTGAGAAAACATGTCAGCATTTACTCACCCCCCCCCCCCCCCCCCACCCACCCACACAGATGCTGCTGTTCCTTCAGCAGTTTGTTTTGCTCAAAATATTTGCAAACAGGTAAGTAACAGATTTTAGTGAAAACTCAGTGCTGGAGAAACTCAGCTGGTCAGTGTCCCTTATATAGCAAAGATTAAAAAAAATACATCACCAGCGACTTGGGATTGAGCCCCTCATCAAGGCATTGTGTTTTTACTTCAACCACGGTGTCCACAGACTTTGGTGTTTTTATTACTAGTAACAGATTTTAACTGATTTTCTTTTAAGAAATAATCCTTTGATTTGAGGAGGCATTCACAGAAATTGCCTTTCATTCTAGCTGCTTTATGTATAACCAAGCAGGCGTCTCAACACAAACGAGGGCTTTTCTGAGAGAAAATTGATGGTGTGGAATTAGATCCTTCTCCCCACACACACACACACACACACACACACACACACACGGATTCACTCACTCACTCATTAAAATGTCACTGTCATTTTGAGGTCCTTGTCAATATATCTTAGCTGGTCCACAATATTTTCAACACTAACTGATTCACCTTATATTATTTTAAGCTTGGTCTGTGATTGAAACTCCACATTGTTCAAACTGCTGTTCAAACTTTGGAAAAAAATTTTCTCCATGATCTGATTAGTTTCTCCCATTTCATACCCTGCCCATTACATAAATTAATTCCAGAATTGTCAGCTTCTTTTTCCTAAAAATTATTATATTTCTTCCCTTACTAACATGCTTTTGTTAGGTTCCAGATTAATACCCGCTCATGCAATCAGTTGGATTACAGAAGTTATAGATGGTGGGAACTATTTGAAAAGTAATGACAAGACTTCCATGAGGGTCAAGAAGGGGAAGTATAGTACGTATACTAAAGTAGTCATGTTTAATACATTGCGCATATTTCTTTCAGGCAATGACTGCTTGAATTCTGTGACTCATAGACATCACCAGGTGCTCAGTCTATTCTCTGGAGATGCTCGGCCAGGTCTCTACTGCAGCCATCTTCAACTCCTGCTTGTTTCAGGACTTGTCCCTGTACATTTTCTCTTCAGCATATGGACGGAATGCTCAATTGGATTTAGATCGGGTAACTGACGCGGCCATTCAAGAATATTCCAGTTTTTAGCTTTGAACAATTCTTTTGTTGTTTTAGCAGTATGTTTGAGATCATTATCTTGCTGTAGGGTGAATTGCCATCCAATGAGTTTGGAGGCATTTGCTCGAACTTGAGCAGATAAGAATTCATTTTGCTTCTGCCATTAGCAGTTACATCATCAATGAAGTGCTCCAGTATCTGTGGCAGCCACACACACCCAATATCATGTTTCATAGATGAGGTGGTATACTTTGGATCTTGGGCATTTCCTTTACACCTTCAGTCTTGCTTGGTTCTTGCCATCACTCTGATGCAGGTTAATCTTGGTCTCATCTGTCCACAAGACCTTTTTCTAGAACTCTGCAGTCTCTTTTAAATACTTCTTGGCAAATTGTAATCTGGCCATCCTTTCTGTGGCTAACTAATGGCTTGCATCTTGCAGTGTAGCCTCTGTATTTCTGTTCATGAAGTCTTTTGTGGACACTATTCATTGACACATCGACACCTGCCTCCTGAAGAGTGTTTCTGATTTGTCGGACAGGCATTTCGGCGATTTTTCTTCATTATGATGAGAATTATTCTGCTCTCAGAAGAGGAGATCTTTATTGCCCTACCAGTCCCTTTGCAATTACTGAGCTCTCCAGAACACTCTTTCTTCTTAATGATGTTCCAAACAGTGGTAATCCTAAAGTTTGGGCGATGTCCTTTACAGTTTAATTCTTGATTTTCATCCTCATATTTGTCATTCATTTGTACAACTCCGGTCCTCATGTTGAAGTATGGCAACTACAGACTCCAAATGTGATCAAAAGCTTAGAAGCAAGCCAAGCTCTCTTATACTATGTATAAGAAGGGCTGTAATTTCTACATGGTCAAACCAAAATGTATACAAATAACCTTGAATAAACTCTAGAACTTGCACTTTAATGACATGTGAATTATTTGATTATAAATGTAAAACTGTGGAACACTGGGGCAAATAAAAGAAAAATGTGCCTTTATCCCAAACATCAAGGAGGGCATAGCATATCCATTGGGATGAGAGTAAAACAGGAAAGGGAGTATTAAGAGTAGTTCTAACATTCATCTCAGTAATGTCAAGTCAAGTTGAAGCAAAATATGACAACCTAGCAATGAAACATCCAGACATTACCTGCCCTCAGTTGTTCCTTGTTGCTATTAATGATCTTGCTCAGAGCACATCTGATCTCTGCATTCAGAATATTTTGGTACCAGAGCTATCTCTAGCCTTGTAAAATCATAATACTTCCCAAGTAGAAGAACTATAAAGGCCAAAGCAATGATCAAAATCCTATCTGGCACCTTCTGCAGATTTCTATCTAATGTTCTCTTACCAATTGAACTTAACAGGTTGCCCCCATTTCAGTCCAAAGTTGCCATCCAAAAAGGTTCCTCTGCATTTTCTCTTTTCTTAGGTTTAGGGCCCACAATCAGCCTGGCCACGGAAGAGACAGAAAAGAAACAAGTTCACTGGACCAACTCCTGAACATGAATTAGCTGGTATACTGGCATGGTTGAAAAATTAGACCACTAAATGTAATGCCTGACTGCAAGATTCTTTGTTCAGCACAGCTCTTAACACAAAGCAATACAAGATACTGCTTGTTCACATTGTCTTGAACAATAAGTGAAATGAGAAATTAATCCAAGTTCTTTCTTTTCAAACTTGAACATAACTATTACTTTCAACATAAGTCTTTACTCAAACAAGAAAGAACAAAGTATTGTACTGTTCACAGACACCAATTTGATCAACAAATGAACATGACTTGAACATAACTATTACTTTCAACATAAGTCTTTACTCGAACAAGAAAGAACAAAGTATTGTACTGTTCACAGACACCAATTTGATCAACAAATGAACATGACTTGAACATAACTATTACTTTCAACATAAGTCTTTACTCGAACAAGAAAGAACAAAGTATTGTATTGTTCACAGACACCAATTTGATCAACAAATGAACATGAACAGCATAAATAACTTGGTGACAGCGATAAAATATTGCTAATTCAGCCTATTTTACAAGCTCCAGTGGCAATGCACAATTTCACAACGCTTGGTGTGAGGTGAAAGAGATTTGCTAAATGACATGATGGTTGAGTGATAACCTTACAATCTCCCAGAAGTTAATGAGGAATGCGTATCTGATCTTTATTGAAGACAGCAAATACATACTAGTATAATTAACTATGAGGCACCAGTTCAGCCTCCGTTTTATGAATTAAATAGATTCAAAGTTTGCACTCTCTAAACCCATGGTTCTCAACCTTTTTCTTTCCACTCACATACCACTTTAAGTAATCCCTATGCCATAGGTGCTCTGTGATTAGTAAGGGATTGCTTAAGGTGGTATGTGGGTGGAAAGAAAAAAGTTTGAAAACCACTGTTTTAATAGCACCTCACTGACTCGTTATGTGCATGGTTTCATAACTCCAAAGGAAATGGGCCAATGACAATTTTTTCAAGCCAAATCTTTCAGTAACAATTGGGTGTAGAGCAGTGATTCTCAACCTTCCCTTCCCACTCACATCCCACCTTAAGCAATCACAGAGCACCGACGGCATAGGAATTACTTAAAGTGGGATGTGAGTGGAAAGAAAAAGGTGGAGAACCACAGTAATTTTTAACCTTTGTTCATTACTTGCAATGACCAATTCAAATTAATGCTGGACTGATGCTTGCAGATTCTTTTCCAGTCTGATCAGTGCATTCTTCCAACATGAACCCACACATTTACTGATCAGGTAGATCAGTGTAACCAGTAATGGCTTGAGAGCTTGGCTAAATTACCTTTGAATGGGAAGAGAAGATACGAATTGTCAGTACGAATTGGAAGCAACATCTCCTCCTCACTGATTAATCAACACAGGCGCACCCCAAGGATGCGTGCTTAGCCCACTGCTCCAGTTGTTACACACCCACGACTGTGTAGCCCAGGCATAATTCCAATGCCATCGACAAGTTTGCCGACAACATCACAGTTGTTGGCAGAATCACAGACAGCCATGAGGAAGTGTACAGGAGGGAGATAGATCAGCTTGTCGAGTGGCGTCACATCAACGATCTTGCACTCAACGTTAGCAAAACCACGGAGATGATTGTGGACTTCAGGAGGAAGAGAGGGGAACACAACCCAGTCCTCATCGAGGGCTCAGTAGTGGAGAGGGTCAAGAACTTTAAATTCCTGGGTGTCAACATCTCAGAGGATCTGTCCTGGAGCCTCCAAGTTGGTACAAGCACAAAGAGACTCTAATAGCTCAGTGGTTAGAGCATTGGTCTTGTAAACCAGGGGTCATGAGTTCAGCCCTCACTGGGGCCACATTTCTCTGAGGGGTGCTGGACAAAGTGGCGATTCTCTGTTTTCCTTACGGTAGTCAAAGTTAAAGAATTTCATTTATGTCACATTCTAGATGTGGTGACAATAATGGAACCTTTCCCACCAGCGGCTATACTTTGTGAGGTGTCTGGGGAGATTTGGTTTATCACCAAAGACTCTCATAAACCTCTACAGGTGAACCGTGGAGAGCATTCTGGCTGGTTGCATCAATGCCCGGTCTGAAGGTGCCAACTCTCAGGACAAGAATAAACTCCAAGAGGGTTGTTAACTTGGCCTGTGACATCACAGGCACCAGACTTCACTCTATCGAGGATTTTTAAGGCAGTGTCTTTAAGAACAGCTTCTATTCTCAAGGACCCCTTCCAACCAGGCCATGCCCGCTTCACTCTGCTACCATTGGAAAGGAGGTATAGGAGCCTAAAGATGAGCAGGTCAGCAGTGCACAGACAGCTTCTTCCCCTCTAACAGATTCCTAAATGATCAATCCATTTTTCAAAAAGGGCTCAAGCCGAAATGTTGGTTTTGTATCTTTGTATTTGTAATGTAAACTACACTGTTGGACATGCTGAGTTATTCCAGTATTGTGTGTGTTATTACTAAGATATGAAGTATTGCTGAGTAGTACCAGTGTTTAGATAAATTGGATGGAATACATATTACCATAAATACTCATCGAATAGTTGAAATTTGGGGACAAATTTTTCAGAACAAATTTGGGGGGTGGGGGGTTGACTTTTACACAGATCGTACTTCTGACCCCGGTAAGTACCTTTGTCGTTCAAGGCATCAGGAGCTCGGATGGCCAGAACCGAATGGTAATCGAGTGGCAAGTCTGGGTTCAGAGAATCAGGACTTCAGATGGGTGGGTGGCCGAGCTGAGGATCTGTGGTCAGGCCATTGGGAACTCTGGTACGTTGATAGCCGGGGAAAGCATCTGCAGTTGAGATGTCGGGAGCTCCAGTGGGCAGGTGGCCAGGGTGAGGTTCCGTGGTCAGTGAATCACGAGCTCTGGTGGGTGGGCAGACAGGATGTTGGATGGGAGGGTCCTGAGGTGAGCATTAGGGATCAGGGCGCTAGGATCTAGGGTGGGTGGGTGGCTAAGGTGAGGATCCGTAGTCAGGGCGTCGGGAGCTCAGATGGGCAGGCGGCCGAGGCGAGAGTTTGCAACTAGGGGGGGTCAGGAGCTCGGATGGGGGGTGGGGGGCAGCCGAGACGAATGTTCTCAGTCGGGGCTTTGGGAGCTCGGATGGGCGGGCAGCTGGGGTGAGAATCCACAGTTCGGGTGCCAGATACTTGGATGGGTGTGCAGCTGAGGCGAGGATTCATGGTCAGGGCGTTGGGAGCTTGGATAGGTTGGTGACTAAGATAAAGGTTCGCAGTGGGTGGTCAGGGTGTTGGGAAATGGGATGCACAGGTGGTCAGGACCAAAAATAGGGGGTCGACTTTTACATAAGATACATGGAAAATAAGGAGGGGGGGGTGACTTTTACACGAATATATACGGTAATCAAAGCATATGCTTGGTACTGTAAGCAAGATTAGCAAAACAATCAAATTTTAAAATTTGTTCATGGACTTCGTAAACAGTTAAATATTTAACTTTTGCTGGCAGCTTACTTCACGTCAACAGCTACGAACTGGTGAATGTCTTAAAAAGCTGTCGCACTCATATGTGGAACACAACGATGTGCTGGCATTTTCTTGTGCAGAGATCCGATAGAACAAAACAGGGCCTGGAATAATGCTGTGTTCCGAAATAGAAGCTGAACAAATTATTTCTAAGGAAACGTCAACAGAGCAAATCCTGGTCACGATGATCCTTGCTACTCAGCTACTAATCAAATAACGAAAAGGTTCTTAATTATATGGCATTTCATTATTTTATCTCTAGCAACAAATGTTTCATATGTGGAGGAAGGAAAGTAGCTAACAGAGTATTTGTGAGTTGGTCTTGTATATCGTCTGCATAGTTCAAGATGCTCAACCTATAAGTTGCATCTATTATGAAGAACTGCCAGTTATATTTCAAAACACTCCAGAAATCTTTTAATCATTCACAAGACAGCAACAGGGAGGAACTGTTTATAAAAGTATCCGTGCTTTTAAAAACAAATGAGGTGTACCATTTCGTCCGTGAAATACATGCCATTAATCTGTTTTAGACATTCATCAGTTGAGAATGTTTTTTTTTCCTCAAACCTCATGTTGAACAGATGGCAAATGATTCATTCAGTTTATCCAATAAATATGAACAGGTAAATGACAGAAGTAATATTAGTTTGCCAACCTTTCCATTCTCAAAGATTTCACTATTACATTAAAGAATTGCATCAATCAGGTTACTCGTGGCTAATTACCGTGTTGCTGTGGACATTACTGTTTCATGGAATTCACCAAAAGAGAAACATTCCTGAAGAATTGGTAAAGACATTATCTTCATTTCAAACACTGCCCATCACACACCGTAGACGAGTGCTAAAATCCAAAAAATGGGAATCATCACATTTTCTGGAAAGTTTGACACATTAATCTATCTGCCAAAAACAGACCAATATTTGAAGGTCAACATCAGTCAGGTCAATGCGCTACAATAACTGACAGCTTGAAAAAGAAATCAGCTTAAACAAAACATACTGAAAGGGGTGCAGTGCCTCAACTATCCTGAACACATCAAACAACAATTAAGGATTTAGACAGGAACGTCTGCATATGCCGTGATTCTAGTGCTATACAATTAAGGAGAAGTACATTGAGGGTCTACCACAACGGCTACTATTAAAAAAAGGAATGAATTAAAAGGAGAAATTCAAGCTAAAAGACCAATACCCATATCATCTCTCAGTGGTTTTGTATCCAAAAGGTAGATTATCTGGTACTCACCTTTGTTGAGGAATCCACTCCACATTATGACTGCAGCATAAAATAGATAGTAATTATTCCGTAAAGAATAAAGGTCTAATTTTGACAGCTGTGCTGTTAAAAAAAAATTCAGCAGTTTCTTGCTTGATGATCGATGTCGCCAACCCGGAAATCAGGTGCTCTTTTAAAATCAGGATTGCCTCAGATTTCTCTGGATGCAGGATGAGTCACGGCTCTTTTAAAACCTTGTCAACTGTCTGAGGTTAAAAATGGGCATTTCACAGTCATTTTGAAAAGGAAGCTATGTAATTTCAGCAATGTGCTGCGACATGTTACCGTGAAGGGAATGTGCCTCTCAAGAAATCCAAGCAGCAAAACATGTAGAAACAGGCAGTGCAAGTCCCCGTTGGCAGTGAGGATAATCACTTGCTCACTTAATCACATTCTCAAAGACTATAATGTAACAATTCTCAGCAATGGCCAGATCAAGCCACGCAGATGAAGGTTCATCTAAAAACATTGTATTGATGCTAAAAATAGCATATCCCTTTTCAATGATAAACAGCTGAGACAGAAGGAAATCAGTGTTCCACACTTTCATAATTTAACTGGCACTCTGGCAAAGAAGGGATGACAAATGCAAAGCTGATACGTTATTACTGTGAGGGGTGCAGAAAATCAGGATAATTGGCTTTCCTCAGATAAATCAAACTAACAACTGATATTATTAGACATGACAGGTCATCAGAGAAAGAAAATCAAAACAAGGTAAAGGCTCATGGTCAATTAGCGCAAATTGCAGTTCAATTGGTAAATACTTCTGAATGATGCTCTCGTCTTGAATGAGAACTAATATTAACTGAAAATGTTTTAATTGATTGTCCCTTATTTTGCATAAAAGCGGATTCCTTTGCGCCACTTTTCAAAGTCAAAAATTACTTAATTTAGAAAATAATGAAATGATTCTAATAGTTAAAACAAACTGAAGCTTCAAATGCTTGGAGTTGCATTTTATTGTTCTGTGAACATGCTTTCTCTCTCTCTCTCTCTCTCTCTCTCTCTGCTTTCCTAAATGCTTGCCATGGATTGTGTCACTTGTTTGGATATGCAAGTTTAAAAATGCAGATTTTTATACTCACGAGTTCTGCATTTTATTTCCAATATGAAATATTTATGGCCTGGACTTTGCTGGTAAATATTGGCAGTTCTGAACAGAACTGTTTCCATTTACCTGTCTGGAACAATAGCCATCTCCACGCTGTAAAGAACACTGACTTTTGGACATTCCTACACATGAACAGACTCCCATAATATTATCACATTCGAAAGTCTGACAGACACACGTTTGAAACTATGAATGGTCGGACATGTTTCCTCTTTCTCTCCACTTTGTTCTTTCTTATCAACCTTATCACCTTCTGATGCTGATCTTGGGTGGTAACGGTCAACATGTCAAGTGTTTTTTGTATATGTTCTGATTTGTGAACAAAATAAATTTTTGGGCATCTGTAAAAACAGAACCCTTTCATTATGGCAGAGATGGCCTGTAATATACTGAGGCCCCAAACTCACTCAGTGAGTCGTGTATATGTCATTATGTTCCACCACTGTTCTCCCAAGGACTCCCAGCATCATAATTTGTTGCAGTTAAGATTACTTATCCTGCAAACTGATTCCCTGATCTTGTAATTAGTTGGTCCTGGGACAGGATCCCAAAATTTCAACGATTACATGAGGACTGAAGAAATGAGAAGGTGCGCAAAAGGAAAGGCAGCTTTTTTCAAAGTTCATCAATGTTATTAAAATTTCAAATGGTTAATATCTCTTTATTTTTTTCTCATTTGTTATAAATTTAAAATGAGTCTGAAATAAATAAATTTTTAATAGCAAATTCTGGACTGAGAGCTTTAGCATGTCAACCACATGTTCTGGAGCAGGGTTGAACAACTTTGTTGGACAAAGAGGGCCAGACTGATCATCTGAAACCCTCCAGATAATTATTGACATTTGATTACAGACAACCAGATGTAGATGATTTTGATCCTGTCTATGAAGTCACAAGATTTTAATAACATGTTATTTGTAGATTTCAAAGAGCGAGAAAATAATGGCACCCTTATTTAAAATGCAGGGAATTATGAGCGTTGCGCGAGTGTGTATGACATCGTAACTGTTTTAAATCTTTGCACAATTTATTTCAATCATAAAGCCTCAAAACAATTATGAATCGTGATTGAAATGTATTAAAAGGTTTACTGTTTTACAAATTACATTGAACAATAATTAATATAACAATACACTTTTACCAGTGGATGCTTTTTCTTTGCTTCTGAGAAACAATTTTGAGGACATCAAGCTTAATTTTCATAATTGCCAGACTCATTATTGCTTTAAGATTGTTATCTGTGATCCAATTGTACTGTTTTAATTTGCAGAGACTCAGCATGCTTGCAAATTAGTGCACGACCCAAAAGACAAGTAAACGTGGGTCTGTGCCATGGTTGTGGATTATTTTTCAAACCAAAATAGTGGAAACAGAGTTGGCTTCCTTTGTGAGTAGATAGTTCAAGTTGACAACTCAATACTGCAATAAATGCAGTAACTGAAAGTGATTTGAGCAAAGGAAAATCAATGATACAATAATGATAATAATGGTTACCTACACTTACCTCATTATCAAAAAATTATTATCGCTGCAAAGACATAAGATGTGCTTAAAATTCACTATGTGTCAATGCTCTGATAATCCTCAATCCAACAATTCAGAATTCCTGATGATCGCCAGATGGCTTCCCCAATTATGTAAATCACAACTCCCTTTGAAATCACTGCATTTCCTGTCCACCTCTTCACCTTACCATGGCCGAATTTCCTGTGTTCCCTTTAAATGCATCCAATGCTCCCATGAAACTCAATGGGGCACTGTTCCCTACAATCCCTTGAAATCTACAGGATTTGTTGTAATGTGGTGTCATATCTAAAAAAAAATGTGAATTCCAAGCATTTTGAGGGATTAACACAAATAACATGTCAGGAAAGTCCACTAGTTGGGCACCATCCAAGACCCAAACATGACTGGATTAATGGAATTTTACAAATAAAATACATTCATACGTTTTGGATAATGATAGGTCTGGTCCTCAGGTTGAGATTCTAAATTGGAGATAGGCCAAAGAGAAAATGAGAAAGGATCTACAAAGGGCTTGGTTGTTTTCTGACAAGGATGTGCTCGGTAAGCGGAAGACCTTCAAAGGTGAAATTTTGAGAGTACGGAGTTTGTATGTTCTTGTAAGCATCAAAGGAAATGTTAACAGGCTTAAGGAATTTTGGTTTCCAAGGGGTGTTAGGGATCTGTTCAAAAGAGAGGTGTATAGTAGGTATAGGCAAAAAGGCACAAATGAGGTGCTTGAGGAGTGTAACAATGCAGGAAAAAAAACTTTAGAAGGAAATCAGAAAGGCTAAGATAAGGTGAAAGAAAGTCCTAAGGGTTTCTACAAGCATATTAAGACCAAAGGGAAAGTAAGGGACAAAATTAGTTCTCTTGAAGATCAGAGTGTATGGATCTCGAAGAAGGGGGGGACACCTTTAAATGGATTTTTTCCTCAGTATTTACTCAGGAAACTGGTACAGATTTTCAGGAAGTGAATCAAATGAGCAGTAGGGCCATGGGACTTGTATATATTAGAGAGGAGGAGGTGCTTGTTGTCTTAAAGTGAATAAAGGTGGATAAATCCCCAGTGCTTCACGTTATTCCCTCAGACCTGGAAGGAGGCATATATAGTTAAAATGGCCTTAGCCACAGGTGAGGCCAAGGGATGGAAGGGTAGCTCATATTGTTCTGTTGTTTAGAAAAAGGCTCCAAAATAAACCCAGGAAATTATAGACAAAAAGCCTGACATCAATAGTAGGTACATTATTGGAAGGTGTTCGAAGAGATCAGATATACAAGCATTTGGATAGTCAGGGACTGATGAGGGATAGTCATTGTGGCTTTGTGTGTGATAGGTCATGTTTAACAAATTTTATAGAGTTTTTTTCAAGGTGATTTCCAGAAAGTTGAAGGAAAAGCAGTAGATGTGGTCTACCTAGATTTTATTAAGGCCTTTGAAAAGGTTCCACATAAGAGGCTAGTCAGAAAGTTTCCATCAATCAGCCTTCATCGTGAGCTAGTAAATTGGATTTGATGTTGGTTTTATGGATGAAGCCAGAGAGTGGTAGTGGATGATTGTATTACAGGTTAAATTATATATAAATATGTTTCTAAAAGAGATAGGTTGTGGGCATTCAGTGTAGGTCACTTCACAAACAGATACACACTTCACATCTCATTTAAAACGCAAGAGCTTTGCTAAAGCTCCGTGACTTTGCAGAGACAATAGAACTGCTTTTGGAAAGAACTTCAAAAGCAGGTGTAAATGAAAAGTTCAGGCTCAAGTGCTGATAAAGATCTTTCAAAGATTAGGTTTGGAGCCCTGCGAAAAGTTTTGGTTTCTACAAGCAGAGAGAGAGAGAGGAAAGAACAAAGAGGATTCTTCGCTGAGAGAGAGAGAGAGAGAGAGAGAGAGAGAGAGAGAGGTAAGTTCTACAGTAGCAATTGAGGCTGCAAAATGCCGAGCTGGCAGCTTGTTGAAAAACCCCATTTTGAAAGTGAGTTCTGAGTTCAGCCTGTTCAAAACCTTGTGGTTCTTATAAGAGGAAATGGCTGGCTAGAGTGTTTCTCGTGAAATAAGGGAAACAAGAGGAACTCTGCGGTGACCTAGAAGAAGAGGTTATCATTTGGAAAACCCATGATGGGCAAGTTTCTTCGGCAAGACACTGAAGTGATTGAATGGAGGAAATCAGTTTGTGTGTGCGTAACGAGCAACAAATATCACTCGGAAACCAATGAGAACCTTCCTGAGTGGTAACCATTTATCTTTAAGCACCACAGCCTGGTGAAAAATCATATATGTTAAATTCTGTGCACAGTATAAGAATAATACCAGTGAACTTGGAGAAGTGAATGATTGGACTGTGAATCAAAGAACGTTCCTGAACATTTACACATTTACATGTGCACTTAGAATTAGAAGGGGGTTAAGTTAGGTTAAGTTAAGTTAATAGTAATAAGTTAAAGTTTGATCTTATTTTTGTTTAAAGAAAATTAAAAGCAACTTTTGTTTAAGTAACCATTAGTCTTGATGAATTTCTATTGCTGCTGGGTTTTGGAATTATCTGGGCTCGTAACAATTGCATCTCTGACATGACACCTGTGATTAGTGGTGTCCCTCAAGGACACTGGGTCCATTGTTGTTTGTCATCTATATCAATGACCTTGATGATAATATGGTAAATTGAATCAGCAAAGATTGGCAATGCAGTGGACAACAAGGAAGGTTTTTTAAGCTTGCAGAGGGATCTGGGGCAGCTGGAAAAATTAGCTGCAAAATGGGAGATGGAATTTCATGCAGACAAGTGTGAGGTTATGCATTTTGGAAGGATAAACCAAGGTAGGACATACATGGTAAACAGTAGGTGACTGAGGAAAATACAGTAGAGCAGAGGGATATGAGAATATAATTCGTTGAATGTGGCATCACAGGGTCCTAAAGAGAAATGTTGTTCATAAATCAAAGTATTGCGTAAAAGATTAGGATGTTTGGTAAAGTTGTAATATGATATTGGTGAGGCCAAATTTGGAGTATTGTGTGTAATTTTGGTCACTGAACTACAGGAAAGATATCAATAAATTGAAAGCATACAGAGAATATTTAAGAGAATGTTGCTGGGACTTGAGGAACTGAGTTATAGGGAAAGTTTAAACAGGGTAGAACTTTATTCCCCGGAGCACAGAAAGATGAGGGGAGATTTAATAAAGGTATACAAAATTATGAATGGTGTACAGAGTAAATTCAAGTCACCCTTTACTTCTGAGGTTAGAAACCAGAGAAAATAGGTTAAGGTGAAAGGAGGGGGAGGGGAGTTGAGGGGAAAAATTAGGGGGAATTTCTTCACACAGTGAGTGGTGGGAGTATGTGAGCTGAAGTGGTGAATGCAAGCTCAATTTTTAAATTTAAGAAAAATTTGAACACGTACATGGATGGGAGGGGTAAGGAGGGATATGGAATGGATGCAGGTCAGTGGGACTCAGAGGAATTATGGTTTGGCACAGACGAAAAGGACCAAAGGGCCTGTTTTCTGTGCTGTAATGTTCTATGATTCTACATTCTCTGCACGTGAAACAACATTTCCAAATGGTTTTAACTCACTGAAGGCTGAAGTTTCAGAAACAATATTACTCAAAAGTGGTGTATGCTTCCTTGGAAGAAAAAGACTCATCATTTTAGCCTGTTTGAATCTTATAATTGATCTATCTTTCCTTGGGTAGGGATTTTTCAACTTCTGGACACTACTGTGACAAAGGCAAATTCCAAACACAATGTAGTACCTGTTCAGTTGTTCCATTCCTTGGTTGATTTGCACTAGAGTTTTTTTTAAAATATCAATTCTTAATCAGTTATATTTCCAAAGTGTGTTCCTACTGAATGCAGTGTGTGTGCGTGCGCGCGTGTGCGTGTGTGTATACATACATATATATATATATATATATATATATATATACAAACTTGTTGAAAACACACAGAAATACTGGAGGAACTCAGCCAGTCTTCCACCATCAATGGGGATAAAGATAGATTGATGACATTTTGGGCCTGAACCCTTCTTTAAGCAATAAGCAAAGAACAGGAATGCTCAGAAACATGCTGTCTATTGGAGGAGTTCAAACCAACAAAAGGTGTTGATTAGATATGATAAGAGGAGAGGTGAGCATTGATTTTGGATCTGTGAAAGGATACAAATGGAAAAGAGAGAGCGAGAGAGAGAGAGAGGGGGGGATGGACAGACAGACAGAGCTGGGAAAAGGTGATGTTTTATGTAAGTAAGTGAAATCAGTGTTAATGCCATCAGTTGGAAGGTGCCCAGACAGAAAATGAGGTGTTTTTCCTCCAATTTGTGGGTGGTCTTAGTCTGGCAGTGCATGAGAATGGTCTCATGTCAGCAAGGGATTTGAAATGGGTGGCCACTGGGAAATCTGCACTTTTGCAGTGGACAGAGCCGAGGTGCTCAACAAAGCGCTCTCCCAGTCTCTCTGATGTAGAGGAGACCACAATGGAAGCACCAGATGCAGTAGCTGACCCCTGCAGATTCACAAGTGAAATGTTGCTTTACTTGGAAGGATTGTTTGGGGCCCTGAATGGTGGTGTGGGATTAGGCGATGATTGATAGGGAGGGAGGAGTGGACAAGGGAGTCACGGAGTGAGTGGTCCCTGCAAAAGGCAGGGAAAGGAGGAGAGGGCAAGATATGTTTGGTGGTGGATTATGTCAGAGGTGGTGGAAATGGCGGAGGAGAATATGTTGGATATCGAGGCTGGTGGGGTGGTAGGTGAGGACAAGGGGAATCCTGTACTTGTTCCGTGTGGAGGTGGGGGGGGGGAGTTAAGGAAATGTGTGGGTAATGGAGAATATGCGGGTGAAGGCCGAGTTGATGGTGGTAGAGGGGAAGGCACATTCTTTGAAGGAGGAGGACTTCTCTGACAATCTGGCATGGAAATTGTCATCCTAGATGCAGATACTACAGAGACGGAGGACTTGAGAGGATGGAACGGAATCCTTACAGGGAAATAAGGAGTGTAAACTTGTTAAATTGCCTTCACTCAGAATGTTCCTACACTATTGCTTCTCTATTGATAAATCTGAACAATCTGGTTGTTATGCTGAAGCCAAATTACCAGGCAAGTGAATTCAAAGACTATATTAATAA